>NW_026969147.1:0-53000 GCF_028390025.1 Pseudophryne corroboree
TTTTCTCCCAAACGAAAGACACTAGAAAGAAAATTTTAAAGCCTCCTGTTAGTGCTTCATCTACACGTTATAGCCCTGAATTTTCCAATGCCTATCTCTTTGCAAAAGAGAGATATCGGCAAGGAAAAGCTGTATTGTACCTTTGCTTTTTTCTCCCAAACGAAAGACACTAGAATGAAAATTTTAAAGCCTCCTATTAGTGCTTCATCTACACGTTATAGCCCTGAATTTTCCAATGCCTATCTCTTTGCAAAAGAGAGATATTGGCAAGGAAAAGCTGCATTGTACTTTTGCATTTTTCTCCCAAACGAAAGACACTAGAATGAAAATTTTAAAGCCTCCTGTTAGTGCTTCATCTACACGTTATAGCCCTGAATTTTCCAATGCCTAGCTCTTTGCAAAAGAGAGATATTGGCAAGGAAAAGCTGTATTGTACCTTTGCATTTTTCTCCCAAACGAAAGACACTAGAATGAAAATTTAAAAGCCTCCTGTTAGTGCTTCATCTACACGGTATAGCCCTGAATTTTCCAATGCCTAGCTCTTTGCAAAAGAGAGATATCGGCAAGGAAAAGCTGTATTGTACCTTTGCATTTTTCTCCCAAACGAAAGACACTAGAATGCAAACTACAGGTAGTGCTGCAGGGCCCACACCCTTTTACTTGCCTTACAGAGCAGCTCTGGAGCTGTTACAGTGCCCAGCTGCTGCAAGAAATCAGCTTGAATGCTTCAGGGGATGGGGCATGGCCAACATGAGCCCCACACCAAAGGAGGGGGGAGGTGTTTAATGCGAACTAGGGGTCATCCAAGCACTGCAAAAGGCCGCCATGCCCTGCATGCCCCTTTTCTCTTTTCATATGCAGATGAGGGTTCCAGTCAACTTTGGCCCACTGCTTGGATAACATCACCGTATGCAAATCCGTCTGCTGCAGACCTTCCCCCAGGAGTGCTTGTACTAGTTGTTGCATATGGTTTGATATTTGATGGTGCTTCAGTATTAGGCAGCCTTCCGCCCTCCCATGTTCATCTGAAAAGATGTGGTCTCCCTGCAGTTGTTGTCCCCAGATGAGAGTTCACTTGTGCTGCCTCAGTTGAATCTCCTTTACTTGACAGAGATGTGCCTGAGCAGCTGCCCTCACCAGCCCTATCCCAAATCATACTTATTTTGCATAGGAGATACCATGGTCATGAAGATTGTTCTCCAAGGGTGAGGTTCATTCATTGCATTCTGGGTATGCTGACCCCTGTGATTTTCCCAAATGTGGGAAACTCGACTGCATTATTTGTGGTAGTGGGGGACTGTGTTTGTGCTTTCCTCTGGTCAGCTCTGGTAAAAGTCAGATTTCTTTGTCTCAGATCTTCCTCTAGCCTTGTTCTTCTTTCGAGAGTTCCCTTGTGCTGCCTCAGTTGGATCTCTTTCACTTGACAGGGGGGTGCCCGAACAGCGACCCTCCCCAGCTCTAGCCCAACTCCTACTTACCTGCCAGGTGAGATACTATGATCATGAAGGTGCTTCTCCCAGGGCAAGGCTCACCCATTGCACTCTGGGTGTGCTGCCCCTGCGATTTCCCCAAATGTGGGAAACTTGACTGCATAATTTGTGTTTCCCCTGGTCGGCTCTCGTATAATTCAGATCTCTTTGTCTCAGGTCTCTCTCCAGCCTAGTTTGCTGTCTGTTTCCACTTCTCTTTCTTCAACCGCACCCTTCTATACCCTTGTGCACTATCCTGACTTCTCCTCCCGTCTGCTTACTTTGTGCCTTCCAATGCACAATGCAAACTACAGGTAGTGCTGCAGGGCCCACACCCTTTTACTTGCCTTACAGAGCAGCTCTGGAGCTGTTACAGTGCCCAGCTGCTGCAAGAAATCAGCTTGAATGATTCAGGGGATGGGGCATGGCCAACATGAGCCCCACACCAAAGGAGGGTGGAGGTGTTTAATGCGAACTAGGGGTCATCCAAGCACCGCAAAAGGCCGCCATGCCCTGCACGCCCCTTTTCTCTTTTCATATGCAGATGAGGGTTGAAGCCAACTTTGACCCACTGCTTGGATGACATCACCGTATGCAAATCCGTCTTCTGCAGAACTTCCCCCAGGAATGCTTGCACTAGTTGTTGCATTTGGTTTGTTGTTTGGGGGTGCTTCAGTATTAGGCAGCCTTCTGCCCTCCCATGTTCATCTGAAAATATGTGTTCTCCCTGCAGTTGTTGTCCCCAGATGAGAGTTC
Organism: Pseudophryne corroboree; assembly: GCF_028390025.1. Classification (NCBI taxonomy): domain Eukaryota; kingdom Metazoa; phylum Chordata; class Amphibia; order Anura; family Myobatrachidae; genus Pseudophryne; species Pseudophryne corroboree. The sequence continues at coordinate 2,226 of NW_026969147.1, forward strand.
CCTTGTGCTGCCTCAGTTGAATCTCCTTTACTTGACAGAGATGTGCATGAGCAGCGGCCCTCCCCAGCCCTATTCCAAATCATACTTATTTTGCATAGGAGATACCATGGTCATGAAGATTGTTCTCCCAGGGTGAGGTTCATTCATTGCATTTTGGGTATGCTGACCCCTGTGATTTCCCCAAATGTGGGAAACTTGACTGCATTATTTGTGGTAGTGGGGGACTGTGTTTGTGCTTTCCTCTGGTCAGCTCTGGTAAAAGTCAGATTTCTTTGTCTCAGATTTTCCTCTAGCCTTGTTCTTCTTTCGAGAGTTCCATTGTGCTGCCTCAGTTGGATCTCCTTCACTTGACAGGGGGGTACCCGAGCAGCGACCCTCCCCAGCTCTAGCCCAACTCCTACTTACCTGCCAGGTGAGATACTATGATCATGAAGGTGCTTCTCCCAGGGCAAGGCTCACCCATTGCACTCTGGGTGTGCTGCCCCTGCGATTTCCCCAAATGTGGGAAACTTGACTGCATAATTTGTGTTTCCCCTGGTCGGCTCTCGTATAATTCAGATCTATTTGTCTCAGGTCTCTCTCCAGCCTAGTTTGCTGTCTGTTTCCACTTCTCTTTTCTTCAGCCGCTCCCTTCTATACCCTTGTGCACTATCCTGACTTCTCCTCCCGTCTGCTTACTTTGTGCCTTCCAATGCACAATGCAAACTACAGGTAGTGCTGCAGGGCCCACACCCTTTTACTTGCCTTACAGAGCAGCTCTGGAGCTGTTACAGTGCCCAGCTGCTGCAAGAAATCAGCTTGAATGCTTCAGGGGATGGGGCATGGCCAACATGAGCCCCACACCAAAGGAGGGGGGAGGTGTTTAATGCGAACTAGGGGTCATCCAAGCACTGCAAAAGGCCGCCATGCCCTGCATGCCCCTTTTCTCTTTTCATATGCAGATGAGGGTTCCAATCAACTTTGGCCCACTGCTTGGATAACATCACCGTATGCAAATCCGTCTGCTGCAGACCTTCCCCCAGGAGTGCTTGTACTAGTTGTTGCATATGGTTTGATATTTGATGGTGCTTCAGTATTAGGCAGCCTTCCGCCCTCCCATGTTCATCTGAAAAGATGTGGTCTCCCTGCAGTTGTTGTCCCCAGATGAGAGTTCACTTGTGCTGCCTCAGTTGAATCTCCTTTACTTGACAGAGATGTGCCTGAGCAGCTGCCCTCACCAGCCCTATCCCAAATCATACTTATTTTGCATAGGAGATACCATGGTCATGAAGATTGTTCTCCCAGGGTGAGGTTCATTCATTGCATTCTGGGTATGCTGACCCCTGTGATTTTCCCAAATGTGGGAAACTCGACTGCATTATTTGTGGTAGTGGGGGACTGTGTTTGTGCTTTCCTCTGGTCAGCTCTGGTAAAAGTCAGATTTCTTTGTCTCAGATCTTCCTCTAGCCTTGTTCTTCTTTCGAGAGTTCCCTGGTGCTGCCTCAGTTGGATCTCCTTCACTTCACAGGGGGGAACCCGAGCAGCGACCCTCCCCAGCTCTAGCCCAACTCCTACTTACCTGCCAGGTGAGATACTATGATCATGAAGGTGCTTCTCCCAGGGCAAGGCTCAACCATTGCACTCTGGGTGTGCTGCTCCTGCGATTTCCCCAAATGTGGGAAACTTGACTGCATAATTTGTGTTTCCCCTCGTCGGCTCTCGTATAATTCAGATCTCTTTGTCTCAGGTCTCTCTCCAGCCTAGTTTGCTGTCTGTTTCCACTTCTCTTTTCTTCAGCCGCTCCCTTCTATACCCTTGTGCACTATCCTGACTTCTCCTCCCGTCTGCTTACTTTGTGCCTTCCAATGCACAATGCAAACTACAGGTAGTGCTGCAGGGCCCACACCCTTTTACTTGCCTTACAGAGCAGCTCTGGAGCTGTTACAGTGCCCAGCTGCTGCAAGAAATCAGCTTGAATGCTTCAGGGGCTGGGGCATAGCCAACATGAGCCCCACACCAAAGGAGGGTGGAGGTGTTTAATGCAAACTAGGGGTCAGCCAAGCGCCGCAAAAGGCCACCATGCCCTGCACGCCCCTTTTCTCTTTTCATATGCAGACGAGGGTTGAAGCCAACTTTGACCCACTGCTTGGATGACATCACCATATGCAAATCCATCTGCGGCAGGCCTTCCCCCAGGAATGCTTGCACTAGTTGTTGCATTTGGTTTGTTGTTTGGGGGTGCTTCAGTATTAGGCAGCCTTCTGCCCTCCCATGTTCATCTTCAGGGGATGGGGCATGGCCAACATGAGCCCCACACCAAAGGAGGGTGGAGGTGTTTAATGCGAACTAGGGGTCATCCAAGCACCGCAAAAGGCCGCCATGCCCTGCACGCCCCTTTTCTCTTTTCATATGCAGATGAAGGTTGAAGCCAACTTTGACCCACTGCTTGGATGACATCACCGTATGCAAATCCGTCTTCTGCAGAACTTCACTTGACAGGGGGGTGCCCGAGCAGCGACCCTCCCCATCTCTAGCCCAACTCCTACTTACCTGCCAGGTGAGATACTATGATCAGGAAGGTGCTTCTCCCAGGGCAAGGCTCACCCATTGCACTCTGGGTGTGCTGCTCCTACGATTTCCCCAAATGTGGGACACTTGACTGCATAATTTGTGTTTCCTCTAGTCGGCTACTCGTATAATTCAGATCTCTTTGTCTCAGGTCTCTCTCCAGCCTAGTTTGCTGTCTGTTTCCACTTCTCTTTTCTTGAGCCGCTGCCTTCTATGCCCTTGTGCACTCTCCTGACTTCTCCTGTCTGCTTACTTTGTGCCTTCCAACGCACAATGCAAACTACAGGTAGTGCTGCAGGGCCCACACCCTTTTACTTGCCTTTCAGAGCAGCTCTGGAGCTGTTACAGTGCCCAGCTGCTGCAAGAAATCAGCTTGAATGCTTCAGGGGCTGGGGCATAGCCAACATGAGCCCCACACCGACGGAGGGTGGAGGTGTTTAATGCGAACTAAGGGTCATCCAAGCGCCGCAAAAGGCCGCCATGCCCTGCATACCCCTTTTCTCTTTTCATATGCAGATGAGGGTTCCAGCCAACTTTGGCCCACTGCTTGGATGACATCACCGTATGCAAATCCGTCTTCTGCAGACCTTCCCCCAGGAATGCTTGTACTAGTTGTTGCATTTGGTTTGTTGTTTGGGGTGCTTCAGTATTAGGCAGCCTTCAGCTCTCCCATGTTCATCTGAAAATATGTGTTCTCCCTGCAGTTGTTGTCCCCAGATGAGAGTTCCCTTGTGCTGCCTCAGTTGAATCTCCTTTACTTGAAAGAGATGTGCCTGAGCAGCGGCCCTCCCCAGCCCTATCCCAAATCATACTTATTTTGCATAGGAGATACCATGGTCATGAAGATTGTTCTCCCAGGGTGAGGTTCATTCATTGCATTCTGGGTATGCTGACCCCTGTGATTTCCCCAAATGTGGGAAACTCGACTGCATTATTTGTGGTAGTGGGGGACTGTGTTTGTGCTTTCCTCTGGTCAGCTCTGGTAAAAGTCAGATTTCTTTGTCTCAGATCTTCCTCTAGCCTTGTTCTTTTTTTGAGAGTTTCCTTGTGCTGCCTCAGTTGGATCTCCTTCACTTGACAGGGGGGTGCCCGAGCAGCGACCCTCCCCAGCTCAAGCCCAACTCCTACTTACCTGCCAAGTGAGATACTATGATCAGGAAGGTGCTTCTACCAGGGCAAGGCTCACCCATTGCACTCTGGGTGTGCTGCTCCTACGATTTCCCCAAATGTGGGACACTTGACTGCATAATTTGTGTTTCCTCTGGTCGGCTACTCGTATAATTCAGATCTCTTTGTCTCAGGTCTCTCTCCAGCCTAGTTTGCTGTCTGTTTCCACTTCTCTTTTCTTGAGCCCCTGCCTTCTATGCCCTTGTGCACTCTCCTGACTTCTCCTGTCTGCTTACTTTGTGCCTTCCAACGCACAATGCAAACTACAGGTAGTGCTGCAGGGCCAACACCCTTTTACTTGCCTTACAGAGCAGCTCTGGAGCTGTTACAGTGCCCAGCTGCTGCAAGAAATCAGCTTGAATGCTTCAGGGGCTGGGGCATAGCCAACATGAGCAGCAAGATGCAGCACTGGACTATTAGTAATGTACTGTTGTATGCTGAGCACCACAATGCAGCACAAGACAATGAGCAGTGATACTGAGCACTGATGAGGATACTACTGAGAACTGACACTGAGCAGGAGAGACACACTACTAGTATTACTGAGCAGCAATAAGTAACCACTGATACTGGGCACTGATATTGAGATTTCCACTGAGAGAACATAGCCACGTCCTCTCCGCTCTCTCTTCAATGCACGAGTAAAAATGGCGGCAACGCGCAGCTCTTTATATGGAATCCGAATCTCGCGAGAATCCGACAGCGGGATGATGACATTTTCCCTTGTTCTGGTTTTCCGAGTCAGGCGGGAACAACCGAGCCTGCCACGGACCAGTGTAAACCACGTGGAGTTCGTCGGGAATTCGGTTCTCGGAGAACCGAACCCGCTCCTCTATATATACTATATTACTATGTTACTGTAGTATACAGAACACCACAATGCAATGAGCAGTGATAGTGAGCACTGATGAGGATACTAGAACTGACACTGAGCAGCAAGATGCAGCACTGGACTATTAGTAATGTACTGTAGTATGCTGAGCACCACAATGCAGCACAAGACAATGAGCAGTGATACTGAGCACTGATGAGGATACTACTGAGAACTGACACTGAGCAGGAGAGACACACTACTAGTATTACTGAGCAGCAATAAGTAACCACTGATACTGAGCACTGATATTGAGATTTCCACTGAGAGAACATAGCCACGTCCTCTCCGCTCTCTCTTCAATGCACGAGTAAAAATGGCAGCAACGCGCAGCTCTTTATATGGAATCCGAATCTCGCAAGAATCCGACAGCGGGATGATGACATTTTCCCTTGTTCAGGTTTTCCGAGTCAGGCGGGAACAACCGAGCCTGCCTCGGACCAGTGTAAACCACGTGGAGTTCGTGGGGAATTCGGTTCTCGGAGAACCGAACCCGCTCCTCTCTACCTTATACCCATCAATTTTTTTATTTTCAATCTAAGCCCCTGCAGTTTTCTGTAAGCATCTGCTTCGCTATGATGATCAACAAGTCACAAGGGCAAACACTCAGGGCTTGAGGCGTAGATCTTAGGACCAGCTGCTACAAGCATGGCAGAGGTGTCACTATCACTGGTGACACCCAGAAAGGTGGCGAGGGAGATTGTAATGCAGTGCGCGCAGATAAACAGCGCAATGGTAAAAAGGAGGCATGGTTTCATAGGTAGGGGCGTGGCCTGGTGGCCTGAATCTACATTTTGTTGCTCCGGGTGTCCCGGGGGTTGGGGGCTGCACCCGGGGACTAGTGTGTGAGCTGTGCTGGCTCCTGCACAGTGACAGGGCATGGCCACCCAGCATGACGCCTCCCTTCTTGACCATGCTGTAATTGCAGTCGCACTGCAGTTCAGCGTGATCATAAAAAATGGTGTAGGCTCCTGCTGGTGCAGGCTGTAGAGAAAAGCTGCTGTGACCACGCCCCCTGTGTCTCCTCCGTTGCAGACCCCATTTTGAAGCCTTGCCCCCGGACTAAGAGAAAAGTATGCCCTTGCGCACTATCCTGACTTCTCCTCCCGTCTGCTTAATTTGTGCCTTCCAACGCACAATGCGAACAACAGGTGGTGCTGCAGGGCCCACACCCTTTTACTTGCCTTACAGAACAGCTCTGGAGCTGTTACAGTGCCCAGCTGCTGCAAGAAATCAGCTTGAATGCTTCAGGGGATGGGGCATGGCCAACATGAGCCCCACACCAAAGGAGGGTGGGGGTGTTTAATGCGAACTAGGGGTCATCCAAGCACTGCAAAAGGCCGCCATGCCCTGCATGCCCCTTTTCTCTTTTCATATGCAGATGAGGGTTCCAGTCAACTTTGGCCCACTGCTTGGATAACATCACCGTATGCAAATCCGTCTGCTGCAGACCTTCCCCAAGGAGTGCTTGTACTAGTTGTTGCATATGGTTTGATATTTGATGGTGCTTCAGTATTAGGCAGCCTTCCGCCCTCCCATGTTCATCTGAAAAGATGTGGTCTCCCTGCAGTTGTTGTCCCCAGATGAGAGTTCCCTTGTGCTGCCTCAGTTGAATCTCCTTTACTTGACAGAGATGTGCCTGAGCAGCGGCCCTCACCAGCCCTATCCCAAATCATACTTATTTTGCATAGGAGATACCATGGTCATGAAGATTGTTCTCCCAGGGTGAGGTTCATTCATTGCATTCTGGGTATGCTGACCCCTGTGATTTTCCCAAATGTGGGAAACTCGACTGCATTATTTGTGGTAGTGGGGGACTGTGTTTGTGCTTTCCTCTGGTCAGCTCTGGTAAAAGTCAGATTTCTTTGTCTCAGATCTTCCTCTAGCCTTGTTCTTCTTTCGAGAGTTCCCTTGTGCTGCCTCAGTTGGATCTCTTTCACTTGACAGGGGGGTGCCCGAACAGCGACCCTCCCCAGCTCTAGCCCAACTCCTACTTACCTGCCAGGTGAGATACTATGATCATGAAGGTGCTTCTCCCAGGGCAAGGCTCACCCATTGCACTCTGGGTGTGCTGCCCCTGCGATTTCCCCAAATGTGGGAAACTTGACTGCATAATTTGTGTTTCCCCTGGTCGGCTCTCGTATAATTCAGATCTCTTTGTCTCAGGTCTCTCTCCAGCCTAGTTTGCTGTCTGTTTCCACTTCTCTTTTCTTCAACCGCTCCCTTCTATACCCTTGTGCACTATCCTGACTTCTCCTCCCGTCTGCTTACTTTGTGCCTTCCAATGCACAATGCAAACTACAGGTAGTGCTGCAGGGCCCACACCCTTTTACTTGCCTTACAGAGCAGCTCTGGAGCTGTTACAGTGCCCAGCTGCTGCAAGAAATCAGCTTGAATGCTTCAGGGGATGGGGCATGGCCAACATGAGCCCCACACCAAAGGAGGGTGGAGGTGTTTAATGCGAACTAGGGGTCATCCAAGCACCGCAAAAGGCCGCCATGCCCTGCACGCCCCTTTTCTCTTTTCATATGCAGATGAGGGTTGAAGCCAACTTTGACCCACTGCTTGGATGACATCACCGTATGCAAATCCGTCTTCTGCAGAACTTCCCCCAGGAATGCTTGCACTAGTTGTTGCATTTGGTTTGTTGTTTGGGGGTGCTTCAGTATTAGGCAGCCTTCTGCCCTCCCATGTTCATCTGAAAATATGTGTTCTCCCTGCAGTTGTTGTCCCCAGATGAGAGTTCCCTTGTGCTGCCTCAGTTGAATCTCCTTTACTTGACAGAGATGTGCATGAGCAGCGGCCCTCCCCAGCCCTATTCCAAATCATACTTATTTTGCATAGGAGATACCATGGTCATGAAGATTGTTCTCCCAGGGTGAGGTTCATTCATTGCATTTTGGGTATGCTGACCCCTGTGATTTCCCCAAATGTGGGAAACTTGACTGCATTATTTGTGGTAGTGGGGGACTGTGTTTGTGCTTTCCTCTGGTCAGCTCTGGTAAAAGTCAGATTTCTTTGTCTCAGATTTTCCTCTAGCCTTGTTCTTCTTTCGAGAGTTCCATTGTGCTGCCTCAGTTGGATCTCCTTCACTTGACAGGGGGGTACCCGAGCAGCGACCCTCCCCAGCTCTAGCCCAACTCCTACTTACCTGCCAGGTGAGATACTATGATCATGAAGGTGCTTCTCCCAGGGCAAGGCTCACCCATTGCACTCTGGGTGTGCTGCCCCTGCGATTTCCCCAAATGTGGGAAACTTGACTGCATAATTTGTGTTTCCCCTGGTCGGCTCTCGTATAATTCAGATCTATTTGTCTCAGGTCTCTCTCCAGCCTAGTTTGCTGTCTGTTTCCACTTCTCTTTTCTTCAGCCGCTCCCTACTATACCCTTGTGCACTATCCTGACTTCTCCTCCCGTCTGCTTACTTTGTGCCTTCCAATGCACAATGCAAACTACAGGTAGTGCTGCAGGGCCCACACCCTTTTACTTGCCTTACAGAGCAGCTCTGGAGCTGTTACAGTGCCCAGATGCTGCAAGAAATCAGCTTGAATGCTTCAGGGGATGGGGCATGGCCAACATGAGCCCCACACCAAAGGAGGGGGGAGGTGTTTAATGCGAACTAGGGGTCATCCAAGCACTGCAAAAGGCCGCCATGCCCTGCATGCCCCTTTTCTCTTTTCATATGCAGATGAGGGTTCCAGTCAACTTTGGCCCACTGCTTGGATAACATCACCGTATGCAAATCCGTCTGCTGCAGACCTTCCCCCAGGAGTGCTTGTACTAGTTGTTGCATATGGTTTGATATTTGATGGTGCTTCAGTATTAGGCAGCCTTCCGCCCTCCCATGTTCATCTGAAAAGATGTGGTCTCCCTGCAGTTGTTGTCCCCAGATGAGAGTTCACTTGTGCTGCCTCAGTTGAATCTCCTTTACTTGACAGAGATGTGCCTGAGCAGCTGCCCTCACCAGCCCTATCCCAAATCATACTTATTTTGCATAGGAGATACCATGGTCATGAAGATTTTTCTCCCAGGGTGAGGTTCATTCATTGCATTCTGGGTATGCTGACCCCTGTGATTTTCCCAAATGTGGGAAACTCGACTGCATTATTTGTGGTAGTGGGGGACTGTGTTTGTGCTTTCCTCTGGTCAGCTCTGGTAAAAGTCAGATTTCTTTGTCTCAGATCTTCCTCTAGCCTTGTTCTTCTTTCGAGAGTTCCCTGGTGCTGCCTCAGTTGGATCTCCTTCACTTCACAGGGGGGAACCCGAGCAGCGACCCTCCCCAGCTCTAGCCCAGCTCCTACTTACCTGCCAGGTGAGATACTATGATCATGAAGGTGCTTCTCCCAGGGCAAGGCTCAACCATTGCACTCTGGGTGTGCTGCTCCTGCGATTTCCCCAAATGTGGGAAACTTGACTGCATAATTTGTGTTTCCCCTCGTCGGCTCTCGTATAATTCAGATCTCTTTGTCTCAGGTCTCTCTCCAGCCTAGTTTGCTGTCTGTTTCCACTTCTCTTTTCTTCAGCCGCTCCCTTCTATACCCTTGTGCACTATCCTGACTTCTCCTCCCGTCTGCTTACTTTGTGCCTTCCAATGCACAATGCAAACTACAGGTAGTGCTGCAGGGCCCACACCCTTTTACTTGCCTTACAGAGCAGCTCTGGAGCTGTTACAGTGCCCAGCTGCTGCAAGAAATCAGCTTGAATGCTTCAGGGGCTGGGGCATAGCCAACATGAGCCCCACACCAAAGGAGGGTGGAGGTGTTTAATGCAAACTAGGGGTCAGCCAAGCGCCGCAAAAGGCCACCATGCCCTGCACGCCCCTTTTCTCTTTTCATATGCAGACGAGGGTTGAAGCCAACTTTGACCCACTGCTTGGATGACATCACCATATGCAAATCCATCTGCGGCAGGCCTTCCCCCAGGAATGCTTGCACTAGTTGTTGCATTTGGTTTGTTGTTTGGGGGTGCTTCAGTATTAGGCAGCCTTCTGCCCTCCCATGTTCATCTGAAAATATATGTTCTCCCTGCAGTTGTTGTCCCAAGATGAGAGTTCCCTTGTGCTGCCTCATTTGAATCTCCTTTACTTGACAGAGATGTGCATGAGCAGCGGCCCTCCCCAGCCCTATTCCAAATCATACTTATTTTGCATAGGAGATACCATGGTCATGAAGATTTTTCTCCCAGGGTGAGGTTCATTCATTGCATTTTGGGTATGCTGACCCCTGTGATTTCCCCAAATGTGGGAAACTTGACTGCATTATTTGTGGTAGTGGGAGACTGTGTTTGTGCTTTCCTCTGGTCAGCTCTGGTAAAAGTCAGATTTCTTTGTCTCAGATTTTCTTTTAGCCTTGTTCTTTTTTCGAGAGTTCCCTTGTGCTGCCTCAGTTGGATCTCCTTCACTTTACAGGGGGGTACCCGAGCAGCGACCCTCCCCAGCTCTAGCCCAACTCCTACTTACCTGCCAGGTGAGATACTATGATCATGAAGGTGCTTCTCCCAGGGCAAGGCTCACCCATTGTACTCTGGGTGTGCTGCTCCTGTGATTTCCCCAAATGTGGGAAACTTGACTGCATAATTTGTGTTTCCCCTGGTCGGCTCTCGTATAATTCAGATCTCTTTGTCTCAGGTCTCTCTCCAGCCTAGTTTGCTGTCTGTTTCCACTTCTCTTTTCTTCAGCCGCTCCCTTCTATACCCTTGTGCACTATCCTGACTTCTCCTCCCGTCTGCTTACTTTGTGCCTTCCAATGCACAATGCAAACTACAGGTAGTGCTGCAGGGCCCACACCCTTTTACTTGCCTTACAGAGCAGCTCTGGAGCTGTTACAGTGCCCAGCTGCTGCAAGAAATCAGCTTGAATGCTTCAGGGGATGGGGCATGGCCAACATGAGCCCCACACCAAAGGAGGGTGGAGGTGTTTAATGCGAACTAGGGGTCATCCAAGCACCGCAAAAGGCCGCCATGCCCTGCACGCCCCTTTTCTCTTTTCATATGCAGATGAGGGTTGAAGCCAACTTTGACCCACTGCTTGGATGACATCACCGTATGCAAATCCGTCTTCTGCAGAACTTCCCCCAGGAATGCTTGCACTAGTTGTTGCATTTGGTTTGTTGTTTGGGGGTGCTTCAGTATTAGGCAGCCTTCTGCCCTCCCATGTTCATCTGAAAATATGTGTTCTCCCTGCAGTTGTTGTCCCCAGATGAGAGTTCCCTTGTGCTGCCTCAGTTGAATCTCCTTTACTTGACAGAGATGTGCCTGAGCAGCGGCCCTCCCCAGCTCTATCCCAAATCATACTTATTTTGCATAGGAGATACCATGGTCATGAAGATTATTCTCCCAGGGTGAGGTTCATTCATTGCATTATGGGTATGCTGACCCCTGTGATTTCCCCAAATGTGGGAAACTCGACTGCTTTATTTGTGGTAGTGGGGGACTGTGTTTGTGTTTTCCTCTGGTCAGCTCTGGTAAAAGTCAGATTTCTTTGTTCAGATCTTCCTCTAGCCTTGATCTTCTTTCGAGAGTTCCCTTGTGCTGCCTCAGTTGGATCTCCTTCACTTGACAGGGGGGTGCCCAAGCAGAGACCCTCCCCAGCTCTAGCCCAACTCCTACTTACCTGCCAGGTGAGATACTATGATCATGAAGGTGCTTCTCCCAGGGCAAGGCTCACCCATTGCACTCTGGGTGTGCTGCCCCTGCGATTTCCCCAAATGTGGGAAACTTGACTGCATAATTTGTGTTTCCCCTGGTCGGCTCTCGTGTAATTCAGATCTCTTTGTCTCAGGTCTCTCTCCAACCTAGTTTGCTGTCTGTTTCCACTTCTCTTTTCTTCAGCCGCTCCCTTCTATACCCTTGTGCACTATCCTGACTTCTCCTCCCGTCTGCTTACTTTGTGCCTTCCAATGCACAATGCAAACTACAGGTAGTGCTGCAGGGCCCACACCCTTTTACTTGCCTTACAGAGCAGCTCTGGAGATGTTACAGTGCCCAGCTGCTGCAAGAAATCAGCTTGAATGCTTCAGGGGATGGGGCATGGCCAACATGAGCCCCACACCAAAGGAGGGTGGAGGTGTTTAATGCGAACTAGGGGTCATCCAAGCACCGCAAAAGGCCGCCATGCCCTGCACGCTCCTTTTCTCTTTTCATATGCAGATGAGGGTTGAAGCCAACTTTGACCCACTGCTTGGATGACATCACCGTATGCAAATCCGTCTTCTGCAGAACTTCCCCCAGGAATGCTTGCACTAGTTGTTGCATTTGGTTTGTTGTTTGGGGGTGCTTCAGTATTAGGCAGCCTTCTGCCCTCCCATGTTCATCTGAAAATATGTGTTCTCCCTGCAGTTGTTGTCCCCAGATGAGAGTTCCCTTGTGCTGCCTCAGTTGAATCTCCTTTACTTGACAGAGATGTGCATGAGCAGCGGCCCTCCCCAGCCCTATTCCAAATCATACTTATTTTGCATAGGAGATACCATGGTCATGAAGATTGTTCTCCCAGGGTGAGGTTCATTCATTGCATTTTGGGTATGCTGACCCCTGTGATTTCCCCAAATGTGGGAAACTTGACTGCATTATTTGTGGTAGTGGGGGACTGTGTTTGTGCTTTCCTCTGGTCAGCTCTGGTAAAAGTCAGATTTCTTTGTCTCAGATTTTCCTCTAGCCTTGTTCTTCTTTCGAGAGTTCCCTTGTGCTGCCTCAGTTGGATCTCCTTCAGTTTACAGGGGGGTACCCGAGCAGCGATCCTCCCCAGCTCTAGCCCAACTCCTACTTACCTGCCAGGTGAGATACTATGATCATGAAGGTGCTTCTCCCAGGGCAAGGCTCACCCATTGCACTCTAGGTGTGCTGCTCCTGCGATTTCCCCAAATGTGGGAAACTTGACTGCATAATTTGTGTTTCCCCTGGTCGGCTCTCGTATAATTCAGATCTCTTTGTCTCAGGTCTCTCTCCAGCCTAGTTTGCTGTCTGTTTCCACTTCTCTTTTCTTGAGCCGCTCCCTTCTATGCCCTTGCGCACTATCCTGACTTCTCCTCCTGTCTGCTTACTTTGTGCCTTCCAACGCACAATGCGAACTACAGGTAGTGCTGCAGGGCCCACACCCTTTTACTTGCCTTACAGAGCAGCTCTGGAGCTGTTACAGTGCCCAGCTGCTGCAAGAAATCAGCTTGAATGCTTCAGGGGCTGGGGCATAGCCAACATGAGCCCCACACCAAAGGAGGGTGGAGGTGTTTAATGCAAACTAGGGGTCAGCCAAGTGCCGCAAAAGGCCACCATGCCCTGCACGCCCCTTTTCTCTTTTCATATGCAGACGAGGGTTGAAGCCAACTGTCAAAGTCAGAAAAATGTCTCAATGCACGTTGCCATATTTGCACCGCACACTGGTCCGCGCTGCGCGTGCATGCGCTCTCCCGTGGATTCGCATACCCGCAATAACGTGCACTCGCAGGCGCGGTATGCGTATTTACGGTAGAGTTTATGTAGTCGTAGCGTGCGACTCATTCGTTACAAATGTTCACAATTAATGTAGTTTATAGATCATGGTCCCTTTGATAGATTCTGAAAGTTTGGTTAAAATACAATGTCCCAGAGCTGAGGAATCCCTCTTTATATCGTACAAAGGGTCTAACAGGAATCACACAGCAGTGTTTGGTACCCATCGGAAGAGTATTTAATTAGCAATATTCCGGTGTTGGTTTGGAGCGTATTAATCGCTCGTGCGAATAGTTATGGACATAAGAAGTTTATGTCCATTTCTATTAATTACACATACTCAGGTATGCGGCGGGAAACCCAGTTTCCCACCCACCTGAGCTGTTGGAAATCGTCACAGCCCACCTGTATGAATCACCCTATGACCTTTTGTTATGATACAGGGCCGAATTCCTTCGGCCAATGGACAATGGGATTGTAGGACCAGGAGATTGCATTGTGTGTGGGGCATAAATAGGCAGGCCGACCACATCCAGCTCTGACTCTCTCATCAACGGTTATCTGCTGATAGCCGGGAGCTGGATATCGAGGCGCAGGCGATCATACCCTTTGTGCGTAAGTTTCTCTCCGTAATCATTGTCTTTCTGTGAGCCAATTTCTCTCATCTCATCTCTCTCTCTCTCTCTCTCTCTCTCTCTCTGTTCTGTTCTCTCATATCTCCCCTAGACTAGGCTAGTATTGTATTGTATTAGATAGTATTGTATTGTATTGCATTTAGGTCAGTGTAGTATTGTCTTTTTGTATTTATTGTTTAGTTCTGTGGTTAGGAAGTCTCTGTTATATTGTAGTGTATCATTTGTACTGTTATCCCCTTTTTACAAGTATATTAGATATAATACAGTTAATAGGCTTTGGAACCTAAACCAGTATCTGTGCATTTTCTATAGTGATAAGTGTTCACTTGAGCGTCGGTGACGCTCAAGCAGCTTTGTAGTTAGTCAGGTTACACAAGGTTGCACTTACACCCTGTACTCACATTAAGGTATTCAGTGTATTTCATTGGTATAAGGTTTTATCATAAAGGTATAGTGTTGTGAGCGTCTGCATCGCTGGTGACCTCCTCGTGGTCTCGAGCGTAAGCTACGCCATAGCGAATCATTACCCTAGACATAACCAATAACGTGTCCTGTGATCCCTGGGCCGTGAGCGAACGTGACGCTTGAGCGTCTCGCCTACGGCTGAGCGATCGTTACGCAACTAGCGTACCATTACGGTACTTCTTCAGTAAACAGCGTACAGTGTTCTTAGCTTCATAAAGGGTTGTTTATACGACAAAGGAATTTAGCATTGTCAATTGCGGGCTCGTCCTATCCTTCTCATATCTGCACTAGGTAGATCAGCAGACATTATCCCTCCAGCAAAGGGTGGGAGGTTGTCTCATAGTGCTGGCGGGATAAGCGTCTGCTTCGCTTAGATAAAGAATGCTGAAGGAATCCGGGAACCGGAAGTAAGAACAAAACGCTTGTGTCTTTTAAAACTTTTATTTCTCTTCTGTCTTGCGTATACACGCACGCATACATATATCTGCATTTCTGTTTCATTTTTCGTATATCACTATTCCTGTTTGCCAATTTTATAGTTGATAGAAAGTGCTAAAAAGAGATTTGCTGTTATTTAATAGTAGAGGTGATAGTTAAAGTATAGAACAAACACACGGTTTGTCTGAGATACAAGGCAGTCAGTGTGGATTGCGGTAGATGATCAGGGATCATTTACATTGATAAAAATATATTGTGTTACGGTGGATCCTTTGCATTGCATACACGTGTCGCTAACAAAGACTAGCGTACGCAATCCAAAAGGCAGACGCACGCAGCGTTCATTACGCAACGTAGCGTCCGGTTACGCCCACGTAGCTCAAGTTGTGATAAAGTGAAGTAACGCAAAGGCGATAATTAACGCACAGCGGTAGATAACGCGAAGCGGTAAATAACGCAAATCTATTTTTGGAAAATCTGAAATTTAGTTTAACAGATCCTGCTCCTAATTGGTAACACTTTTGGCCTAAAGACAATTTCTGCGCAGAAATAGACATAGAAACAAAGTGTACATGTGTTGAGTGAGTGTGTTTTGTATACAAAAGTTTATATAACTTTAAGGTGGAACCAAAAGGAAAGCCGGGTACTCGTCAAGGGACATACGTGTAAGTGACATATACGGTGGCCAGGGAGGCATCCCTGGTTAAATAATATTTGAGCATTAGAGTATAGCGGACCATAAGGTAACAAGACCAGGAGGTCATAAGGTAACAAGACCAGGAGGTCATAAGGTAACAAGACCAGGAGGTCATAAGGTAAAAGGTCCGCTATAAAAGTCCAGTGGCACAACGCCTGGGGTGTTGGTGCAGAACCCATATAGGCCATACAAGCTCTGGCTGAAGGAATCGCAGCCGGAAACATAGATTCCATTGATCTTTCAGTACATGACAAGTAGTGCTCGTATACTGAACGATTGGACCGCACGTTATTGTGTGCAGTAGTTAGTAATCTGACCTAATACCATTAGAGTAAAGTGGTCACAAACGCTATCTGTACATTCTGACGTGATTTGTGTAATTTTTTATTTTTGGAAGGGAAGTTCGCTGGTCACTCAGGAACTATCTAACAACCCCAACTTTACTGGAAAGAGTAAGTGTCCTGCGGGTAACCCTCATATGTTCCAGTAAACTAAAGGTTCACAGGGGCCCTAGGTTGGGTACAGCAGCTCTGGCTACAGTGATTGCAGCACAGGCCAACGTGGGCGAGAAGTAAGTGGGGTACTTGATAAACCACCACCGCCGGCCTGCCCAAGGACATCTTGGTTTGTTTGTAAGGGTTCGCTGAAAGCCTTGATATTCAAGGAGGAATAAGCAACGCCTGCAGATTATGGGGGCCATTTGTTCAGGTAGGGGGCGATCAACCCTGGTTCAGGTTGATTCTGTGAACCGACCAGTTGGGTCGGCACGATATGTAATGTGTGAAAAATATGGAATTCACACCGAATCTTTATGTGATGAATGGGAGAGAATGACTGTACAAGACAGGGACAAATTCCCAAGAATAGGTAGCTTTAGTCCAGAAGTGTTACAAAATTTAAGGAGGAGGATATGTCTCGTAAAATCAACAAAGAGACGAATTCAACATCATGATTGTTTACAGTTATGGCACCAGGAAGGTGAGATACAGAGAGGTTTGGCTCTGGCGGCAGGATCTGGGGCAGTCAGGAAGTTGATTGCCACAGCTCCTCCTCCACCATACATTGCAGGAGAGAAGTTGATTGCGGAGAGAAACGCACTGGGTTGTAAAACACAAACTCTTAGTAACCCTGTAAATGTTAATGATGTTAACCAAATAACTCATGCAAGTATTAACCCGTGCAAGATGTACCCTGTTTTGAACCTTCCTCAGGAGTGTGATCAAGAAGACGATTCAGCAACAATTTCAGCTCTCTCTCTTGCAGCCACCATAGCAGAGACCACAGTAGGCACAGCGACACCCACGAGATTAGTGAAAGCCCCTAGCGGAGGGATAGGTGAGGTCGTGTCAACGGGTAAGTACGGCACCATGCACTACACTGAAACAATTGTACCACAACAAGCAGTAGAATCTACACAGGAAGAGGCTGTTAGAATTGCTCCTGTAAGGGTAATAGCAGTTCCCAATGGAAAAACAGATGTGTCTGGAGCCACTCCCATAAGGAACATTGCCATGTACACTCCATTTTCCAGAATGGAATTAAGAACAATAGTGTCCGAATTTCCTGACCCCAGGAAGGATTTAGTTGCTAGCCAAAAATACATCAGGGATCTAGGTAACACTGTAGAACCCAACAACAAGGATTGGCAGATACTGCTAAGAGCTTGTTTACCTTCCAATGTTGATGCAACTCAGTTTTTAGCTGATTGTGCATTGGATAAAGATGTACCGCTTACAGACGTGTACAACAAGGATAATGTAAAGAGGATAAATTTACAGCTAAAAGAGTATTTCCCAGCCGTTGTTAAATGGAATAAAATATTTTCCATTAAGCAAAAGGAGTCCGAAACGGCAACAGAATATTTTCACCGGGCACTATTAGAAATGGCAAAGTACACTGGTATAGAAGACATTAAGACCAACCCAAACCATCGGGAAGTAGCAGTATCCGTACTGATGGATGGTTTAAAGGAAACATTAAAGACTAGGGTTCAGACCACGCAACCGTGCTGGCGAGGTCTGTCAGTGTCCGGCTTGAGAGAGGCTGCTATTGATCACGACAGAAACATCACTAGGCACAGGGAATCGCAAAGTGATAAGTTGATGTCCGTAAGTATACAGGCGCTGACCACAAGGCAGCCTGCGTATGTACCACCGAATCCTGTGGGTAAGGCAAGTGTAATAACATGTTTTTCTTGTAACAGACCGGGACACTTTGCACGAGAATGTAGAACAAAGAATGTACAAAGGTCTTTTCAACCCCCTAGACAACAACACAACACACGACATTGGGAGCAGGGTCCACAGAGGCGGAGTTTTGAGCCACATACAGGGGAAACAAAAAGATATCCCCCAAACAGAGACTGGCATGCCTCTGGTAGTTCCCAGCTAACTCCCTCACAAGTAGTTGCTGCCAGCGGGATTCTGGGAGGTCAGCATACCCAATAGGGGTGTGGCCATACCTGTAATCTGCAGCCAGTTAAGTTGATTGCCAGTCTTGGAAGCGAACCAGAGATTGCAATCAATGTGGCTGGTAAAACTTTAAACTTTCTTGTAGACACAGGGGCGGCCAAGTCAGTGATAAATTCGACAGTGGGCATGAGAACCACTGGTAGGACAATTCCAGCCATGGGAGTAACAGGAGTAGTCCAGCACTACCCTGTTAGCAAACCAGCCGAGATTACAATAGGGCCTTTGTATACCAAGCATTCCTTTTTGCTGGCTGCATCGGCACCAACTAATCTCCTGGGGAGAGACTTACTATGTAAAATGGGTTGCGTCATTTATTGTACCCCTGAAGGTGTATTCTTGGACATTCCTGAGAATCACGCTCAGGAAGTACGAGACATGTTAGACTCCCCATCAAAATTAATGTCACATTCCATTATGACAAATAGGAATCCATCCCAAGTAGAAGAGATGATATCTCAGATACCAGAGTCACTTTGGACAAAAGATGGACAGGACACTGGATTAATGGCAAACGTAGCTCCAGTAGTTGTGCAAGTAAAAGATGGTAGGATAGCTCCAAAAATCCCACAGTATCCTCTGAAGCCAGAGGTGGAGCTAGGAGTTTTTCCCGTAATAGAGCGCTTGCTACAACAGGGCATTCTAGTAAGAACGTCCAGCACCGCAAATAGTCCCATCTTCCCTGTTAAAAAGAGTGGGGGGAGGGGTTACAGGCTAGTGCAGGATCTAAGGGGGATTAACAAAATAGTTGAGAGTCAGTTCCCCGTAGTGCCTAATCCAGCTGTCATCCTAATGCAAATTCCTCCCACTGCCAAATTTTTCACTGTTATTGACCTCTGCTCCGCTTTCTTTTCGGTACCTCTGCACCCTGACAGCCAATATTTGTTTGCATTCACATACAGAGGAGTCCAATACACGTGGACTCGGTTACCCCAAGGTTTCATAGATAGTCCAAGTATATTTTCTCAGGCTTTGTATGATTGTTTACAGTCTTTCCAACCAGACAGTGGATCAGTATTGATACAGTATGTGGACGATTTATTACTGTGTTCAGATTCACTGGAAGCATCTCTGAAGGATACGAAACAGCTCCTGTTTCATCTTTCAGACACAGGTCACAAGGTTTCCAAAGACAAGTTGCAATTATGCCAAGCTAAGGTAAAATATTTGGGACACTGTCTAACACAAGGACTGAGACACCTGACCGCTGATAGAATCCAAGCCATTAGAGACATGACACTGCCACAAACCCAGCAACAGATCAGGACGTTTTTAGGAATGTGTGGGTATTGCCGTAATTGGATCCCAGGGTTTTCCATATTGGCGCTACCTTTGCAGGAAATGGTCTCTTCAAACAAACCTGATCGGATTTCGCATACAGACGAATCTGAAACAGCATTTGAGAGACTCAAACAGTGCCTAACGCAGGCACCAGCACTAGGTATGCCAGACTATGGGAAACCCTTTGAACTATACGGAACAGAAAGTGCTGGGTGCGCAGCAGGTGTACTAACACAAAAACACGGTGATGCCAGCAGGCCAATTGCATACTACAGCGCCCAGCTAGATACGGTAGCGCGATCCCTCCCCACATGCTTGCGTAGCGTTGCGGCGATAGCATTGCTAGTAACGAAAAGCGAAGATGTCGTGCTAGGCCACAACCTCACAATCCATACACCGCATGCGGTATCTGCCTTATTGAATTCTGCCCAAACCAGACACGTCTCATCTGCAAGGTTTACAAGATGGGAATTGGCATTAATGGCCCCCGTAAACATCACCATAAGGAGATGCAGCGCATTAAATCCTGCAACATTTCTCCCAGGTGTGCCTGGTCAGACACAAAGGGTGGAAGGTGAGAGTGATGGGGAAGGAGGATTTAATGCAAAGGAAGATACACATGATTGTATGGAATATTTGACCCAAAATTTTACCGCAAGGCCTGACATCAGTGACAATCCACTGGAAGATGCAGAACTCACGTTCTACACGGATGGTAGTTGTCACAGACAGTCAGACTCGGGAGACTTGTGTACTGGATACGCAGTCGTAGATGACCAAGACACCATAGAAGCGGAACCGCTAGGCCCACCTCACTCAGCCCAGGTTGCTGAACTGGTCGCCCTAACCAGAGCATGTGAATTGGCTAAGGGTAAGTCAGCCAATATCTACACCGATTCCAGATACGCGTTCGGGGTAGTCCATGATTTCGGAGCCCTATGGCGGCTCAGAAATTTCATGACGGCAGCTGGTACACCGATAGCGCATGCAGCTCACATAAAAAGGCTTCTAACAGCGATACAGGAACCCGACAGAGTGGCTGTTATCAAATGTAAAGCACATACATATAGCCAAGACCCAGTATCCCTTGGTAACAGCCGAGCAGACGAAGCCGCAAAGCTTGCAGCTGCTACCCCCACACGGACAGACACCACACAGTTGATGGTATTTAATACCATCAACACACAGAAGTTGTGTGAGATGCAGAATCTGTGTTCCACACAGGAAAGAGCAGTCTGGAAGGCAAAGGGATATGGCCAGGAGTCCTCAGGGCTCTGGACGGATGGACATGGTAAACCAGTGGCCCCCAGGGCATACCTTCCATGTCTGGCTGAAGCAGCTCACGGGCTGACTCATCTAGGCAAGGAGGGGATGTGCAAATTGGTAAGAGCATACTGGTGCGCCCCAGGATTCTCCTCTCATGCGAGTAAAAGAGCAATGTCATGCCTTACCTGTCTGAGAAAGAATATTGGAAAAGCAATACCTACAGAACCATCCCATATCCCACCTGCCGGCGGCCCTTTCCAGGTAATACAAATTGACTTCATTCAATTACCCCCATGTCGAAATTTGAAATATGTACTTGTCTGTATAGATGTTTTCTCGAATTGGGTCGAGGCTTTTCCAGCAGCTACAAATACCGCTATGTTTACAGCTAAGAAAATTGTGCAGGAATTTGTATGTAGATATGGTATCCCTAGAATCATTGAAAGTGATAGGGGTACCCATTTTACAGGTGATGTCTTTCAAGGAATGTGTAAATTGATGGGTATTGATAGTAAGCTACACACTCCGTACCGTCCACAGGCGAGTGCGAAGGTCGAAAGAGTGAACAGCACTATTAAAAATAAATTGAGTAAAGTAATGGCAGAGACAGGATTGACGTGGCCAGAAGCTTTACCCATTGTTTTGTATAGCATCAGAACCACTCCCAGGTCCCCTCTTAATCTGTCTCCTTTTGAAATCTTGTTTGGTCGACAACCGCATGTCATGATTAACCCTCAGGATGATTTGAAATGTAACAATGAAGTAACTGTAAAGTACTTGATTAACATGAGTAAACAGTTGAGGAATCAAAATGATAATCTGAAGTTGGTGATTCCTGATTTACCAGATAGTAATTGTCATGACATTGAACCTGGGGATTATGTAATGATACGAAATTTTCTACGCTCAGGTTGTCTTATTGATAGATGGGAAGGACCATACCAGGTCTTATTGACTAGCACCACAGCATTGAAGGTTGCTGAGAGAGAGACTTGGGTCCATTCATCCCACTGCAAAAAGGTTGCTGATCCAGAGAAGTCCCGCGATAAGGAACAGACGGTAGAGGTTGTATCACTGGAGTGTCTGTTCCAGGAGGATTGAGGCGGCACCTGAGCCTTGAAAATCGAAAGCAGCTGTCGACTCCCTTCTCCCTTTTATTGTTTTTCTCCACTTCCCAGCCCCTCTCCCTTAAAATTTCTTTTTCCCCCTCCTCATTCTTCTCTATTTCCTCCTCAAAGATGGACTTGCCCCAAGAGACTGTGATCCGGATTTTGATGTTAACCATGATGTTGACCAGAGCAGTCTGTTCCGGCGAGAGTACCATAGAGGTCGAAAGAGGTTCTGGAATGGGTTCCGATTATGATGATGGAGGCGTAGTTTTCCAAGATCAACCAAACCAACAAGCAAAGGCGAGTATCAGAAAACGATCCGATAGAAGAAATTGTGATGGATTGTTAGCTGAAGAAAATTGTATCTGTAGGCTCTGTGATAATCTGGTTGAAGATGGATGCATAAAGAAATGCCAATCTAGTTTTAATATCCATATAGACCGGCATCCATTGAGTGACTATCACTCCTTAGTGGGTAACGTGTTAAACCAAACAGATTGTTGGGTATGCTCTCAAGTACCTCAGGGTCACAGCAAATCAGGGCTAGTACCATTTCCTTTAACGTTAGGGGAGGTACTTGAGCTAAGTGGTGGGAGACCGGTGGACCGGAGGTTTAATATCTCCAGCCCTCCTAGTTTGAAGCTCCACCAATACCATGTGGATAGGTCCCTCTTATGTTTTAACATCTCCAATCCCAGAAAACCGGGAAATTGGGAAGTGTCATGGAGCAACCTTACCATGACCTTTTCACACAGAGCAGATAGAATGCCTACAGATACAGAGCTCGTACGCCACATAGCCAGTAGAGGAAAATCTTTCCGGTATCGATATACCTTAGGAAATAGGATTACTAGAGTTGGAGAGGTATCACCAGGATACTGTGCACATATCGTACAAACCGATACGTGCATTAAGCAGTTGGAAGAATTAGGGTCAGGAGATTTCACCTGGAAGGTTTGTAACATGGTCATGTCCTTCTCCGTCCCATATGTTCTCCCCGATGATGCATATTTCATATGCGGGAGAAAGGCGTACAAGTGGCTTGCCCCAAACTCTGAAGGATTGTGTTATATTGGAAAAGTATTGCCTGAAGTGATGACTGTTACACATGACAAAATGAAGGACATACACCGTGGTGCCCAAGCTCCTTATACTCACACTCATTACGAGCACCGAGTTAAAAGACAACTGTCAGAAAGGCTAGAGCATCCGGCCTCTGATCTTATCCATGAATCCACCGGGATTCAGGTTCTGGTAGCGTTAGATTTCACTCGTACCGCTCGAGGAGTGATGAATTATAAATACATTTCCGCACTCGCCAATTTGTTAGATAATATCACTGAAATGTATGATGACACGTTTAGATACACTGGAAGAGAACTTCAAGCTTACAAAACAGAACTAGTTCAGCATAGGATGGTTCTTAATTATCTTACAGCAGTAACAGGCGGATATTGTGTTACATTGGCAACACAGTACGGCATAAAGTGTTGCACGTATATCACAAATAGCACCGAGGATCCGGTAGAGGTCATAGACCAAAAGATGGACGATATTCTCCAATTGAAGTGGGAATTTCGTCGAAAACACAATCTCACCCTTGCTGCTGTAGGTAATGAGCTGACTGGTTGGGTGTCATGGTTGAACCCGCGAAATTGGTTCTCCGGTTTAGGAGAGTGGGCTCAAGGAGTCATAATGGATGTTGGAAAGTTTCTACTATGTATCTTGGGTGTCGTTATATCGATTGGATTGATATTTAGATGCGGGCAGGCTTTAATGAGGTGCAAACAAAGTACAAAAGTGATGAGCTTGACGAGTGAGGAAACTGTAATTAACCTGGATTTGATTTATGACCCAATGATAGAAACCAGAATGTGATGAAAAATGCGATTATGCGGTCCGTTTCTTTCACCTGTTTTTCTGCTTTTCTCCCAGATACAAAGACCCCCTTGGACGAGGAAGCTGACGAGACGAGATGTATACAGACAACGGATTGACCAAAGAAGAAGATTTGACAACTTTAAATATGGACACTTGATGAACTTTGCCATAGATCCCCAGTTTCCCTAGTATCTTTAAACTCACGCTAGCCCAACATTTTTGTAAATCTGATGGCTCAGACAAAGCTATTTGCTCATGCCTAAGGAGCAATACAGCGCAAAGAAGACGACTCTCAACAGATACCGAAAACAACTTCGACGACAGATGTACATTTCCCTGACATAGAATATCATTGCATTTTTCGTAAGTGTTCTTTATCTTCATCTCTACAACCCTCAGGTAACGACACACATAGACGATAGGGAATACAGGCACAGATATCAGCAACCACATACCTCCCCCATTCATGTATCATCAACTAAAATGTGCATCCCCATTTTGTTACAACCACAGCCGAAATGAGCTCGGTAAAGTTTGACAGCCCATCCACAGACCTGTACCACAGGATAAGAAGGAATTCAAATGTATACTTCGCAATACCTCGAAGCTTGATTTACCACACGTACGGCACGATGATACATGACCCTCCAAACATGGACTCATACACACATGCTTCTGCTTTCTCACTAGGTCATACCCTCTTCACACCTTCTCCTCTCTCCTCCCCTACCCAACCATGGAAATCAATTAACCCCTGACTTACATTTTTCTCCTTAAATGTTTTGTGGCAGTTATTATTGACTGCCAAAGGGTGGACTGTCAAAGTCAGAAAAATGTCTCAATGCACGTTGCCATATTTGCACCGCACACTGGTCCGCGCTGCGCGTGCATGCGCTCTCCCGTGGATTCGCATACCCGCAATAACGTGCACTCGCAGGCGCGGTATGCGTATTTACGGTAGAGTTTATGTAGTCGTAGCGTGCGACTCATTCGTTACAAATGTTCACAATTAATGTAGTTTATAGATCATGGTCCCTTTGATAGATTCTGAAAGTTTGGTTAAAATACAATGTCCCAGAGCTGAGGAATCCCTCTTTATATCGTACAAAGGGTCTAACAGGAATCACACAGCAGTGTTTGGTACCCATCGGAAGAGTATTTAATTAGCAATATTCCGGTGTTGGTTTGGAGCGTATTAATCGCTCGTGCGAATAGTTATGGACATAAGAAGTTTATGTCCATTTCTATTAATTACACATACTCAGGTATGCGGCGGGAAACCCAGTTTCCCACCCACCTGAGCTGTTGGAAATCGTCACAGCCCACCTGTATGAATCACCCTATGACCTTTTGTTATGATACAGGGCCGAATTCCTTCGGCCAATGGACAATGGGATTGTAGGACCAGGAGATTGCATTATGTGTGGGGCATAAATAGGCAGGCCGACCACATCCAGCTCTGACTCTCTCATCAACGGTTATCTGCTGATAGCCGGGAGCTGGATATCGAGGCGCAGGCGATCATACCCTTTGTGCGTAAGTTTCTCTCCGTAATCATTGTCTTTCTGTGAGCCAATTTCTCTCATCTCATCTCTCTCTCTCTCTCTCTCTCTCTCTCTCTCTGTTCTGTTCTCTCATATCTCCCCTAGACTAGGCTAGTATTGTATTGTATTAGATAGTATTGTATTGTATTGCATTTAGGTCAGTGTAGTATTGTCTTTTTGTATTTATTGTTTAGTTCTGTGGTTAGGAAGTCTCTGTTATATTGTAGTGTATCATTTGTACTGTTATCCCCTTTTTACAAGTATATTAGATATAATACAGTTAATAGGCTTTGGAACCTAAACCAGTATCTGTGCATTTTCTATAGTGATAAGTGTTCACTTGAGCGTCGGTGACGCTCAAGCAGCTTTGTAGTTAGTCAGGTTACACAAGGTTGCACTTACACCCTGTACTCACATTAAGGTATTCAGTGTATTTCATTGGTATAAGGTTTTATCATAAAGGTATAGTGTTGTGAGCGTCTGCATCGCTGGTGACCTCCTCGTGGTCTCGAGCGTAAGCTACGCCATAGCGAATCATTACCCTAGACATAACCAATAACGTGTCCTGTGATCCCTGGGCCGTGAGCGAACGTGACGCTTGAGCGTCTCGCCTACGGCTGAGCGATCGTTACGCAACTAGCGTACCATTACGGTACTTCTTCAGTAAACAGCGTACAGTGTTCTTAGCTTCATAAAGGGTTGTTTATACGACAAAGGAATTTAGCATTGTCACAACTTTGACCCACTGCTTGGATGACATCACCATATGCAAATCCATCTGCGGCAGGCCTTCCCCCAGGAATGCTTGCACTAGTTGTTGCATTTGGTTTGTTGTTTGGGGGTGCTTCAGTATTAGGCAGCTTTCTGCCCTCCCATGTTCATCTGAAAATATATGTTCTCCCTGCAGTTGTTGTCCCCAGATGAGAGTTCCCTTGTGCTGCCTCAGTTGAATCTCCTTTACTTGACAGAGATGTGCATGAGCAGCGGCCCTCCCCAGCCCTATTCCAAATCATACTTATTTTGCATAGGAGATACCATGGTCATGAAGATTTTTCTCCCAGGGTGAGGTTCATTCATTGCATTTTGGGTATGCTGACCCCTGTGATTTCCCCAAATGTGGGAAACTCAACTGCATTATTTGTGGTAGTGGGGGACTGTGTTTGTGCTTTCCTCTGGTCAGCTCTAGTAAAAGTCAGATTTCTTTGTCTCACATTTTCCTCTAGCCTTGTTCTTCTTTCGAGAGTTCCCTTGTGCTGCCTTTGTTGGATCTCCTTCACTTTACAGGGGGGTACCCGAGCAGCGACCCTCCCCAGCTCTAGCCCAACTCCTACTTACCTGCCAGGTGAGATACTATGATCATTAAGGTGCTTCTCCCAGGGCAAGGCTCACCCATTGTACTCTGGGTGTGCTGCTCCTGCGATTTCCCCAAATGTGGGAAACTTGACTGCATAATTTGTGTTTCCCCTCGTCGGCTCTCGTATAATTCAGATCTCTTTGTCTCAGGTCTCTCTCCAGCCTAGTTTGCTGTCTGTTTCCACTTCTCTTTTCTTCAGCCGCTCCCTTCTATACCCTTGTGCACTATCCTGACTTCTCCTCCCGTCTGCTTACTTTGTGCCTTCCAATGCACAATGCAAACTACAGGTAGTGCTGCAGGGCCCACACCCTTTTACTTGCCTTACAGAGCAGCTCTGGAGCTGTTACAGTGCCCAGCTGCTGCAAGAAATCAGCTTGAATGCTTCAGGGGCTGGGGCATAGCCAACATCAGCCCCACACCGAAGGAGGGTGGAGGTGTTTAATGCAAACTAGGGGTCAGTCAAGCGCCGCAAAAGGCCACCATGCCCTGCACGCCCCTTTTCTGTTTTCATATGCAGATGAGGGTTGAAGCCAACTTTGACCCACTGCTTGGATGACATCACCATATGCAAATCCATCTGCGGCAGGCCTTCCCCCAGGAATGCTTGCACTAGTTGTTGCATTTGGTTTGTTGTTTGGGGGTGCTTCAGTATTAGGCAGCCTTCTGCTGCACCCTGCTTTGGTGTGGGGCTCATGTTGGCCATGCCCCATCCCCTGAAGCTTTCAAGCAGATTTCTTGCAGCAGCTGGGCACTGTAACAGCTCAAGAGCTGCTCTGTAAGGCAAGTAAAAGGGTGTGGGCCCTGCAGCACTACCTGTAGTTTGCATTGTGCATTGGAAGGCACAAAGTAAGCAGACGGGAGGAGAAGTCAGGATAGTGCACAAGGGTATAGAAGGGAGCGGCTGAAGAAAAGAGAAGTGGAAACAGACAGCAAACTAGGCTGGAGAGAGATCTGAGACAAAGAGATCTGAATTATACGATAGCCGACCAGGGGAAACACAAATTATGCAGTCAAGTTTCCCACATTTGGGGAAATCGCAGGGGCAGCACACCCAGAGTGCAATGGGTGAGCCTTGCCCTGGGAGAAGCACCTTCATGATCATAGTATCTCACCTGGCAGGTAAGTATGAGTTGGGCTAGAGCTGGGGAGGGTCGCTGCTCGGGCACCCCCCTGTTAAGTGAAGGAGATCCAACTGAGGCAGCACAAGGGAACTCTCAAAAGAAGAACAAGGCTAGAGGAAGATCTGAAACAAAGAAATCTGACTTTTACCAGAGCTGACCAGAAGAAAACACAAACACAGTCCCCCACTACCACAAATAAAGCAGTCGAGGTGAGGTTCATTCATTGCATTTTGGGTATGCTGACCCCTGTGATTTCCCCAAATGTGGGAAACTCGACTGCTTTATTTGTGGTAGTGGGGGACTGTGTTTGTGTTTTCTTCTGGTCAGCTCTGGTAAAAGTCAGATTTCTTTGTTTCAGATCTTCCTCTAGCCTTGTTCTTCTTTTGAGAGTTCCCTTGTGCTGCCTCAGTTGGATCTCCTTCACTTAACAGGGGGGTGCCCGAACAGCGACCCTCCCCAGCTCTAGCCCAACTCCTACTTACCTGCCAGGTGAGATACTATGATCATGAAGGTGCTTCTCCCAGGGCAAGGCTCACCCATTGCACTCTGGGTGTGCAGCCCCTGCGATTTCCCCAAATGTGGGAAACTTGACTGCATAATTTGTGTTTCCCCTGGTCGGCTCTCGTATAATTCAGATCTCTTTGTCTCAGATCTCTCTCCAGCCTAGTTTGCTGTCTGTTTCCACTTCTCTTTTCTTCAGCCGCTCCCTTCTATACCCTTGTGCACTATCCTGACTTCTCCTCCCGTCTGCTTACTTTGTGCCTTCCAATGCACAATGCAAACTACAGGTAGTGCTGCAGGGCCCACACCCTTTTACTTGCCTTACAGAGCAGCTCTGGAGCTGTTACAGTGCCCAGCTGCTGCAAGAAATCTGCTTGAATGCTTCAGGGGATGGGACATGGCCAACATGAGCCCCACACCAAAGGAGGGTGGAGCAGAAGGCTGACTAATACTGAAGCACCCCCAAACAACAAACCAAATGCAACAACTAGTGCAAGCATTCCTGGGGGAAGGCCTGCCGCAGATGGATTTGCATATGGTGATGTCATCCAAGCAGTGGGTCAAAGTTGGCTTCAACCCTCGTCTGCATATGAAAACAGAAAAGGGGCGTGCAGGGCATGGTGGCCTTTTGCGGCGCTTGACCGACCCCTAGTTTGCATTAAACACCTCCACCCTCCTTCGGTGTGGGGCTCATGTTGGCTATGCCCCAGCCCCTGAAGCATTCAAGCTGATTTCTTGCAGCAGCTGGGCACTTTAACAGCTCCAGAGCTGCTCTGTAAGGCAAGTAAAAGGGTGTGGGCCCTGCAGCACTACCTGTAGTTTGCATTGTGCATTGGAAGGCACAAAGTAAGCAGACGGGAGGAGAAGTCAGGATAGTGCACAAGGGTATAGAAGGGAGCGGCTGAAGAAAAGAGAAGTGGAAACAGACAGCAAACTAGGCTGGAGAGAGACCTGAGACAAAGAGATCTGAATTATACGAGAGCCGACCAGGGGAAACACAAATTATGCAGTCAAGTTTCCCACATTTGGGGAAATCGCAGGAGCAGCACACCCAGAGTGCAATGGGTGAGCCTTGCCCTGGGAGAAGCACCTTCATGATCATAGTATCTCACCTGGCAGGTAAGTAGGAGTTGGGCTAGAGCTGGGGAGGGTCGCTGCTCGGGTACCCCCCTGTCAAGTGAAGGAGATCCAACTGAGGCAGCACAAGGGAACTCTCGAAAGAAGAACAAGGCAAGAGGAAAATCTGAGACAAAGAAATCTGACTTTTACCAGAGCTGACCAGAGGAAAGCACAAACACAGTCCCCCACTACCACAAATAATGCAGTTGAGTTTCCCACATTTGGGGAAATCACAGGGGTCAGCATACCCAAAATGCAATGAATGAACCTCACCCTGGGAGAACAATCTTCATGACCATGGTATCTCCTATGCAAAATAAGTATGATTTGGAATAGGGCTGGGGAGGGCCGCTGCTCATGCACATCTCTGTCAAGTAAAGGAGATTCAACTGAGGCAGCACAAGGGAACTCTCATCTGGGGACAACAACTGCAGGGAGAACACATATTTTCAGATGAACATGGGAGGGCAGAAGGCTGCCTAATACTGAAGCACCCCCAAACAACAAACCAAATGCAACAACTAGTGCAAGCATTCCTGGGGGAAGTTCTGCAGAAGACGGATTTGCATACGGTGATGTCATCCAAGCAGTGGGTCAAAGTTGGCTTCAACCCTCATCTGCATATGAAAAGAGAAAAGGGGCGTGCAGGGCATGGCGGCCTTTTGCGGTGCTTGGATGACCCCTAGTTCGCATTAAACACCTCCACCCTCCTTTGGTGTGGGGCTCATGTTGGCCATGCCCCATCCCCTGAAGCATTCAAGCAGATTTCTTGCAGCAGCTGGGCACTGTAACAGCTCCAGAGCTGCTCTGTAAGGCAAGTAAAAGGGTGTGGGCCCTGCAGCACTACCTGTAGTTTGCATTGTGCATTGGAAGGCACAAAGTAAGCAGACGGGAGGAGAAGTCAGGATAGTGCACAAGGGTATAGAAGGGAGCGGCTGAAGAAAAGAGAAGTGGAAACAGACAGCAAACTAGGCTGGAGAGAGACCTGAGACAAAGAGATCTGAATTATACGAGAGCCGACCAGGGGAAACACAAATTATGCAGTCAAGTTTCCCACATTTGGGGAAATCGCAGGGGCAGCACACCCAGAGTGCAATGGGTGAGCCTTGCCCTGGGAGAAGCACCTTCATGATCATAGTATCTCACCTGGCAGGTAAGTAGGAGTTGGGCTAGAGCTGGGGAGGGTCTCTGCTCGGGCACCCCCCTGTCAAGTGAAGGAGATCCAACTGAGGCAGCACAAGGGAACTCTCAAAAGAAGAACAAGGCTCTGAAACAAAGAAATCTGACTTTTACCAGAGCTGACCAGAGGAAAACACAAACACAGTCCCCCACTACCACAAATAAAGCAGTCGAGTTTCCCACATTTGGGGAAATCACAGGGGTCAGCATACCCAGAATGCAATGAATGAACCTCACCCTGGGAGAATAATCTTCATGACCATGGTATCTCCTATGCAAAATAAGTATGATTTGGGATAGAGCTGGGGAGGGCCGCTGCTCAGGCACATCTCTGTCAAGTTAAGGAGATTCAACTGAGGCAGTACAAGGGAACTCTCATCTAGGGACAACAACTGCAGGGAGAACACATATTTTCAGATGAACATGGGAGGGCAGACGGCTGCCTAATACTGAAGCACCCCCAAACAACAAACCAAATGCAACAACTAGTGCAAGCATTCCTGGGGGAAGGCCTGCCGCAGATGGATTTGCATATGGTGATGTCATCCAAGCAGTGGGTCAAAGTTGGCTTCAGCCCTCGTCTGCATATGAAAACAGAAAAGGGGCGTGCAGGGCATGGTGGCCTTTTGCTGCGCTTGTCTGACCCCTAGTTTGCATTAAACACCTCCACCCTTCTTCGGTGTGGGGCTCATGTTGGCTATGCCCCAGCCCCTGAAGCATTCAAGCAGATTTCTTGCAGCAGCTTGGCACTGCAACAGCTCCAGAGCTGCTCTGTAAGGCAAGTAAAAGGGTGTGGGCCCTGCAGCACTACCTGTAGTTTGCATTGTGCATTGGAAGGCACAAAGTAAGCAGACGGGAGGAGAAGTCAGGATAGTGCACAAGGGTATAGAAGGGAGCGGCTGAAGAAAAGAGAAGTGGAAACAGACAGCAAACTAGGCTGGAGAGAGACCTGAGACAAAGAGATCTGAATTATACGAGAGCCGACCAGGGGAAACACAAATTATGCAGTCAAGTTTCCCACATTTGGGGAAATCGCAGGAGCAGCACACCCAGAGTACAATGGGTGAGCCTTGCCCTGGGAGAAGCACCTTCATGATCATAGTATCTCACCTGGCAGGTAAGTAGGAGTTGGGCTAGAGCTGGGGAGGGTCGCTGCTCGGGTACCCCCCTGTAAAGTGAAGGAGATCCAACTGAGGCAGCACAAGGGAACTCTCGAAAGAAGAACAAGGCTAAAGGAAAATCTGAGACAAAGAAATCTGACTTTTACCAGAGCTGACCAGAGGAAAGCACAAACACAGTCTCCCACTACCACAAATAATGCAGTCAAGTTTCCCACATTTGGGGAAATCACAGGGGTCAGCATACCCAAAATGCAATGAATGAACCTCACCCTGGGAGAAAAATCTTCATGACCATGGTATCTCCTATGCAAAATAAGTATGATTTGGAATAGGGCTGGGGAGGGCCGCTGCTCATGCACATCTCTGTCAAGTAAAGGAGATTCAACTGAGGCAGCACAAGGGAACTCTCATCTTGGGACAACAACTGCAGGGAGAACATATATTTTCAGATGAACATGGGAGGGCAGAAGGCTGCCTAATACTGAAGCACCCCCAAACAACAAACCAAATGCAACAACTAGTGCAAGCATTCCTGGGGGAAGTTCTGCAGAAGACGGATTTGCATACGGTGATGTCATCCAAGCAGTGGGTCAAAGTTGGCTTCAACCCTCATCTGCATATGAAAAGAGAAAAGGGGCGTGCAGGGCATGGCGGCCTTTTGCGGTGCTTGGATGACCCCTAGTTCGCATTAAACACCTCCACCCTCCTTTGGTGTGGGGCTCATGTTGGCCATGCCCCAGCCCCTGAAGCATTCAAGCTGATTTCTTGCAGCAGCTGGGCACTGTAACTGCTCCAGAGCTACTCTGTAAGGCAAGTAAAAGGGTGTGGGCCCTGCAGCACTACCTGTAGTTCGCATTGTGCGTTGGAAGGCACGAAGTAAGCAGACGGGAGAAGTCAGGATAGTGCGCAAGGGCATAGAAGGGAGCGGCTCAAGAAAAGAGAAGTGGAAACAGACAGCAAACTAGGCTGGAGAGAGACCTGAGACAAAGAGATCTGAATTATACGAGAGCCGACGAGGGGAAACACAAATTATGCAGTCAAGTTTCCCACATTTGGGGAAATCGCAGGAGCAGCACACCCAGAGTGCAATGGTTGAGCCTTGCCCTGGGAGAAGCACCTTCATGATCATAGTATCTCACCTGGTAGGTAAGTAGGAGTTGGGATAGAGCTGGGGAGGGTCGCTGCTCGGGTTCCCCCCTGTGAAGTGAAGGAGATCCAACTGAGGCAGCACCAGGGTACTCTCGAAAGAAGAACAAGGCTAGAGGAAGATCTGAGACAATGAAATCTGACTTTTACCAGAGCTGACCAGAGGAAAGCACAAACACAGTCCCCCACTACCACAAATAATGCAGTCGAGTTTCCCACATTTGGGAAAATCACAGGGGTCAGCATACCCAGATTGCAATGAATGAACCTCACCCTGGGAGAACAATCTTCATGACCATGGTATCTCCTATGCAAAATAAGTATGATTTGGGATAGGGCTGGTGAGGGCCGCTGCTCAGGCACATCTCTGTCAAGTAAAGGAGATTCAACTGAGGCAGCACAAGGGAACTCTCATCTGGGGACAACAACTGCAGGGAGACCACATCTTTTCAGATGAACATGGGAGGGCGGAAGGCTGCCTAATACTGAAGCACCATCAAATATCAAACCATATGCAACAACTAGTACAAGCACTCCTGGGGGAAGGTCTGCAGCAGACGGATTGGCATACGGTGATGTTATCCAAGCAGTGGGCCAAAGTTGACTGGAACCCTCATCTGCATATGAAAAGAGAAAAGGGGCATGCAGGGCATGGCGGCCTTTTGCAGTGCTTGGATGACCCCTAGTTCGCATTAAACACCCCCACCCTCCTTTGGTGTGGGGCTCATGTTGGCCATGCCCCATCCCCTGAAGCATTCAAGCTGATTTCTTGCAGCAGCTGGGCACTGTAACAGCTCCAGAGCTGTTCTGTAAGGCAAGTAAAAGGGTGTGGGCCCTGCAGCACCACCTGTTGTTCGCATTGTGCGTTGGAAGGCACAAATTAAGCAGACGGGAGGAGAAGTCAGGATAGTGCGCAAGGGCATACTTTTCTCTTAGTCCGGGGGCAAGGCTTCAAAATGGGGTCTGCAACGGAGGAGACACAGGGGGCGTGGTCACAGCAGCTTTTCTCTACAGCCTGCACCAGCAGGAGCCTACACCATTTTTTATGATCACGCTGAACTGCAGTGCGACTGCAATTACAGCATGGTCAAGAAGGGAGGCGTCATGCTGGGTGGCCATGCTCTGTCACTGTGCAGGAGCCAGCACAGCTCACACACTAGTCCCCGGGTGCAGCCCCCAACCCCCGGGACACCCGGAGCAACAAAATGTAGATTCAGGCCACCAGGCCACGCCCCTACCTATGAAACCATGCCTCCTTTTTACCATTGCGCTGTTTATCTGCGCGCACTGCATTACAATCTCCCTCGCCACCTCTCTGGGTGTCACCAGTGATAGTGACACCTCTGCCATGCTTGTAGCAGCTGGTCCTAAGATCTACGCCTCAAGCCCTGAGTGTTTGCCCTTGTGACTTGTTGATCATCATAGCGAAGCAGATGCTTACAGAAAACTGCAGGGGCTTAGATTGAAAATAAAAAAATTGATGGGTATAAGGTAGAGAGGAGCGGGTTCGGTTCTCCGAGAACCGAATTCCCCACTAACTCCACGTGGTTTACACTGGTCCGAGGCAGGCTCGGTTGTTCCCGCCTGACTCGGAAAACCTGAACAAGGGAAAATGTCATCATCCCGCTGTCGGATTCTTGCGAGATTCGGATTCCATATAAAGAGCTGCGCGTTGCTGCCATTTTTACACGTGCATTGAAGAGAGAGCGGAGAGGACGTGGCTATGTTCTCTCAGTGGAAATCTCAATATCAGTGCTCAGTATCAGTGGTTACTTATTGCTGCTCAGTAATACTAGTAGTGTGTCTCTCCTGCTCAGTGTCAGTTCTCAGTAGTATCCTCATCAGTGCTCAGTATCACTGCTCATTGTCTTGTGCTGCATTGTGGTGCTCAGCATACTACAGTACATTACTAATAGTCCAGTGCTGCATCTTGCTGCTCAGTGTCAGTTCTAGTATCCTCATCAGTGCTCACTATCACTGCTCATTGCATTGTGGTGTTCTGTATACTACAGTAACATTGTAATATAGTATATATAGAGGATCGGGTTCGGTTCTCTGAGAACCGAATTCCCGACGAACTCCACGTGGTTTACACTGGTCCGAGGCAGGCTCGGTTGTTCCCGCCTGACTCGGAAAACCTGAACAAGGGAAAATGTCATCATCCCGCTGTCGGATTCTCGCGAGATTCGGATTCCATATAAAGAGCTGCGCGTTGCCGCCATTTTTACTCGTGCATTGAAGAGAGAGCGGAGAGGACGTGGCTATGTTCTCTCAGTGGAAATCTCAATATCAGTGCCCAGTATCAGTGGTTACTTATTGCTGCTCAGTAATACTAGTAGTGTGTCTCTCCTGCTCAGTGTCAGTTCTCAGTAGTATCCTCATCAGTGCTCAGTATCACTGCTCATTGTCTTGTGCTGCATTGTGGTGCTCAGCATACAACAGTACATTACTAATAGTCCAGTGCTGCATCTTGCTGCTCATGTTGGCTATGCCCCAGCCCCTGAAGCATTCAAGCTGATTTCTTGCAGCAGCTGGGCACTGTAACAGCTCCAGAGCTGCTCTGTAAGGCAAGTAAAAGGGTGTTGGCCCTGCAGCACTACCTGTAGTTTGCATTGTGCGTTGGAAGGCACAAAGTAAGCAGACAGGAGAAGTCAGGAGAGTGCACAAGGGCATATAAGGCAGGGGCTCAAGAAAAGAGAAGTGGAAACAGACAGCAAACTAGGCTGGAGAGAGACCTGAGACAAAGAAATCTGAATTATACGAGTAGCCGACCAGAGGAAACACAAATTATGCAGTCAAGTGTCCCACATTTGGGGAAATCGTAGGAGCAGCACACCCAGAGTGCAATGGGTGAGCCTTGCCCTGGTAGAAGCACCTTCCTGATCATAGTATCTCACTTGGCAGGTAAGTAGGAGTTGTGCTTGAGCTGGGGAGGGTCGCTGCTCGGGCACCCCCCTGTCAAGTGAAGGAGATCCAACTGAGGCAGCACAAGGAAACTCTCAAAAAAAGAACAAGGCTAGAGGAAGATCTGAGACAAAGAAATCTGACTTTTACCAGAGCTGACCAGAGGAAAGCACAAACACAGTCCCCCACTACCACAAATAATGCAGTCGAGTTTCCCACATTTGGGGAAATCACAGGGGTCAGCATACCCAGAATGCAATGAATGAACCTCACCCTGGGAGAACAATCTTCATGACCATGGTATCTCCTATGCAAAATAAGTATGATTTGGGATAGGGCTGGGTAGGGCCGCTGCTCAGGCACATCTCTGTCAAGTAAAGGAGATTCAACTGAGGCAGCATAAGGGAACTCTCATCTGGGGACAACAACTGCAGGGAGAACACATATTTTCAGATGAACATGGGAGGGCAGAAGGCTGCCTAATACTGAAGCACCCCCAAACAACAAACCAAATGCCACAACTAGTGCAAGCATTCCGGGGGGAAGGCCTGCAGCAGATGGATTTGCATATGGTGATGTCATCCAAGCAGTGGGTCAAAGTTGGCTTCAACCCTCGTCTGCATATGAAAAGAGAAAAGGGGCGTGCAGGGCATGGCGGCCTTTTGCGGCGCTTGGATGACCCCTAGTTCGCATTAAACACCTCCACCCTCCTTTGGTGTGGGGCTCATGTTGGCTATGCCCCAGCCCCTGAAGCATTCAAGCTGATTTCTTGCAGTAGCTGGGCACTGTAACAGCTCCAGAGCTGCTCTGTACGGCAAGTAAAAGGGTGTGGGCCCTGCAGCACTACCTGTAGTTTGCATTGTGCATTGGAAGGCACAAAGTAAGCAGACGGGAGAAGTAAAGATAGTGCGCAAGGCCATAGAATGGAGCGGCTTAAGAAAAGAGAAGTGGAAACAGACAGCAAACTAGGCTGGAGAGAGACCTGAGACAAAAAGATCTGAATTATACGAGAGCCGACCAGGGGAAACACAAATTATGCAGTCAAGTTTCCCACATTTGGGGAAATCGCAGAAGCAGCACACCCAGAGTGCAATGGGTGAGCCTTGCCCTGGGAGAAGCACCTTCATGATCATAGTATCTCACCTGGCAGGTAAGTAGGAGTTGGGCTAGAGCTGGGGAGGGTCGCTGCTCGAGCATCCCCCTGTCAAGTAAAGGAGATTCAACTGAGGCAGCACAAGGGAACTCTCATCTGGGGACAACAACTGCAGGGAGAACACATATTTTCAGATAAAAATCTTGGTCATGCTCTGGTTTCTCTTCAGAACGAACAAATCTTTCGCCTTTTACTAAAGATTTCTGTGGAGAGGAGCAAAACCGAGTTTTATCTCAATTTTTGCATGCCCCATCTTTTTGGGGTTTCTTTTATCGGTTTAAAGATAGAATGAGTGTGCTTTAATGTAAGCTCATTTGCATAGAAATGACAGTAAATGTTTGTTTCTTTTCAAACAGAACTTTCTTGACCATGCTACTTGCTTGAAAGATCTGGGAGCACATGGAATACAGTACAAACCATGCTTATAGCAAGGAGAAGACAGGTGAGAAATCTGCTTTCTTTCAAATTGGGCGTTCACTTTGATCTGAATGAGGACTGCTGGCACGGCACTCAGGCGACAGGTGGAATCTTGGTCATGCTCTGGTTTCTCTTCAGAACGAACAAATCTTTCGCCTTTTACTAAAGATTTCCGTGGAGAGGAGCAAAACTGAGTTTTATCTCAATTTTTGCATGCCCCATATTATTGGGGTTTCTTTTATCGGATTAAAGACAGAACGAGTGTGCTTTCTTGTTAGCTTTAATGTAAGTTTATTTGCATAACAATGACAATAAATGTCTGTTTCTTTTCAAGCAGAACTTTCTTGACCATACTAATTGCTTGAAAGATCTGGGAGCACATGGAAAAGAGTACAAACCATGCTTATAGCAAGGGGAAGCCTGGTGAGAAATCTGCTTTCTTTCTTTCAAATTGGGTGCTCACTTTGAGCTGAATGAGGACTGCTGGCATGGCACTCAGGCGACAGGTGGAATCTTGGTCATGCTCTGGTTTCTCTTCAGAACGAACAAATCTTTCGCCTTTTACTAAAGATTTCCGTGGAGAGGAGCAAAACTGAGTTTTATCTCAATTTTTGCATGCCCCGTCTTATTGGGGTTTCTTTTATCAGTTTAAAGATAGAACGAGTGTGCTTTAATGTAAGCTCATTTGCGTAGAAATGACAGTAAATGTTTGTTTCTTTTCAAACAGAACTTTTTTGACTATACTAATTGCTTGAAAGATCTGGGAGCACATGGAAAAGAGTACAAACCATGTTTATAGCAAGGGGAAGCCTGGTGAGAAATCTGCTTTCTTTCTTTCTTTCAAATTGGGTGCTCACTTTGAGCTGAATGAGGACTGCTGGCATGGCACTCAGGCGACAGGTAGAATCTTGGTCATGCTGTGGTTTCTCTTCAGAACGAACAAATCTTTCGCCTTTTACTAAAGATTTCCGTGGAGAGGAGCAAAACTGAGTTTTATCTCAATTTTTGCATGCCCCATCTTATTGGGGTTTTATTTTATTGGTTTAAAGATAGAACGAGTGTGCTTTAATGTAAGCTCATTTGCATAGAAATGACAGTAAATGTTTGTTTCTTTTCAAACAGAACTTTCTTGACCACATTAATTGTTTGAAAGATCTGGGAGCACATGGAAAAGAGTACAAACCATGTTTATAGCAAGGGGAAGCCTGGTGAGAAATCTGCTTTCTTTCATTCAAATTGGGTGCTCACTTTGAGCTGAATGAGAACTGCTGGCATGGCACTCAGGCGACAGGTGGAATCTTGGTCATGCTCTGGTTTCTCTTCAGAACTAACAAATATTTCGCCTTTTATTAAAGATTTCCGTGGAGAGGAGCAAAACTGAGTTTTATCTCAATT
Organism: Pseudophryne corroboree; assembly: GCF_028390025.1. Classification (NCBI taxonomy): domain Eukaryota; kingdom Metazoa; phylum Chordata; class Amphibia; order Anura; family Myobatrachidae; genus Pseudophryne; species Pseudophryne corroboree. Next base: position 40,425 of record NW_026969147.1, read on the forward strand.
TTTGCATGCCCCATATTATTGGGGTTTCTTTTATCAGTTTAAAGACAGAACGAGTGTGCTTTCTTGTTAGCTTTAATGTAAGTTTATTTGCATAACAATGACAGTAAATGTTTGTTTCTTTTCAAACAGAACTTTCTTGACCATGCTACTTGCTTGAAAGATCTGGGAGCACATGGAAAACAGTACAAACCATGCAGTATCACAAGAGCCTTTATTTGATCTTTCATGAAGATAGAGCAGAATTGAGGACACGTCAACAATTTCTGCCGAATGTGGTTCATCTTTCCACATGGTGCCTTTGGCCACTGACACCTTCGTTGAGTCAAAGTCTCTGGCTGTGGTCAGAACTTTGAAAATTTATGTCACCAGAACGGTTCAGATTAGGAAAACAGAGGCTCTGTTTGTCCTGTATGCTCCCAACAGGATTGGGTGTCCTGCTTCCATGCAGACCATTATGCGCTGGATCTGTGGTAAGATTCAGCATGCTCATTCCACGGCAGGATTGCCGTTACTGAATTAGGTGAAGACCCATTCTACTAGAAAGGTGGGTTTATCCTGGGCAGCTGGTCGGGGAGTCTCAGCATTGCAACTTTGCCGAGCAGCTATTTAGTAAACACTTTTGCTAAGTTTTACAAGTTTGATACCTTGGCTGATGATAACCTCAAGTTAGGTCATTCGGTGCTGCAGAGTCGTACGCACTCTCCCACCCGTTCAAGAGCTTTGGTATAACCCCATGGTTCTTAATGTGACCCCAGCATCCTCTAGGTCGTATGAGAAAATAGGATTTTAATACCTACCGGTAAATCCTTTTCTCTTAGTACATAGAGGATGCTGGGCACCCGTCCCAGTCCATACTGTGTCTGCAGTTATTACTTGTGGTTATACACATGTTGTGTTACGGTTCTGGTCAGCTTTTTGCTGCAATTGTTCATGCCGTTGGCTTGTGTTCTGTTGAATGCCACGTTCTGCGGCATGCTTAAGGTGTGAGCTGGTAAGATGCTCACCTTAGTTTAACAATAAATCCTTTCCTCGAAATGTCCGTCTCCCTGGGCACAGTTCCTATAACTGGAGTCTGGAGGAGGGGCATAGAGGGAGGAGCCAGTTCACACCCTTTGAAAGTCTTAAAGTGCCCATGTCTATTGCGGATCCCGTCTATACCCCATGGTTCTTAATGTGACCCCAGCATCCTCTACGGACTAAGAGAAAAGGATGCCCTTGTGTACTATCCTGACTTCTCCTCCCGTCTGCTTACTTTGTGCCTTCCAACGCACAATGCGAACTACAGGTGGTGCTGCAGGGCCCACACCCTTTTACTTGCCTTACAGAGCAGCTCTGGAGCTGTTACAGTGCCCAGCTACTGCAAGAAATCAGCATGAATGCTTCAGGGGATGGGGCATGGCCAACATGAGCCCCACACCAAAGGAGGGTGGGGGTGTTTAATGCGAACTAGGGGTCATCCAAGCACTGCAAAAGGCCGCCATGCCCTGCATGCCCCTTTTCTCTTTTTATATGCAGATGAGGGTTCCAGCCAACTTTGGCCCACTGCTTGGATGACATCACCGTATGCAAATCCGTCTGCTGCAGACCTTCCCCCAGGAATGCTTGTACTAGTTGTTGGATATGGTTTGATATTTGATGGTGCTTCAGTATTAGGCAGCCTTCCGCCCTCCCATGTTCATCTGAAAAGATGTGGTCTCCCTGCAGTTGTTGTCCCCAGACGAGAGTTCCCTTGTGCTTCCTCAGTTGAATCTCCTTAACTTGACGGGGGAGGGGCTGCCCGAGCTGCCACCCTCCCCAGCCCTATCCCAACTCATACTTATTTTACATATTAGATCTCTTGATCATGAAGATTGTTCTCACAGGGTGAGGTTCATCCATTATATTTTAAAATAGGAAGGTACAAATTACATATTTGAATTGCATCTATGTGCTGGATTCAAATGTCCCCCCCCCCTTCCTTTCTCAATTGTGCCCGTCAGCAGCTATTCTAAGGTTGCTGCCAATGGGTGTGACACATTAATTTCTTCTGTGGGGTACACTGGACTCCACAAGGATTCACATTGGGGTGTAGAGTAGGATCTTGATCTGAGGCACCAACCGGCTCAAAGCTTTTGACTGTTCCCAAGAAGCTCAGTGCATTCTCCTCTATAACCCCGCTTCCATGAACAGGGAGCTCAGTTTGTAGTTGGTGCCTTCAGTAGCAGGCCAATTAACAGGGGCCTGCCTCAGGCAGCCTATTCTTAGCTATTAATTTTGACAAGAAAAGAAGAACTTGTTTTATGAGAATCTACAAGGGCTGCAGCAGGCTAGGTCTAATAGACATCTTTACTGCAGCTTCATCACTCCCAGCGGCGCTGTATACTCCCGTGCCCTGGTTGCTGGGTCACTGCAGCGGAGGCTCCGGTTTCATCCTAAGGTCAGTCACACACACACCACCCTTCCGGATCACGAGGCCGCTGATGAAGGGGAGCGAGGCCGTAGGGGGTGGGCCGTGTGCGCACTGCGGTGGACACTGATTACTGGGCAGCCGCTCCACTAGCCACCAGGTACAGTTAAGGAGCACAGGTCTGGGGGGTTTTCTCCTATATTAACCCAATTTTGTACTGCCCGCAGCGCATTGTGATAGGTAATAGGGCCTGATTCAGGTTGGATTGCAATCACAATAAGCGATCCAACTGCAAAAATTGCTAAGAGCATACGCATGTGCCTGCATTTTCTGCGGCACCCCGCAGAGAATGTGATCGCCTCTGCCTGTCAATCGGGGCGGGGAAGGGGGGGAGAGGTGGGTCAGCAACACTCCATTTCCAAGTCAGGGATGGAGCGGTGCGGGGGCAAGGCTTCAAAATGGGGTCTGCAACGGAGGAGACACAGGGGGCGTGGTCACAGCGGCTGTATGACATCACATTCAGCCGCTGTGATCACAAAAATGGTGGCGGCTTCCTGCGCGCACATACAGTCTGCACCAGCAGGAGGCTACACCATTTTTTATGATCACGCTGAACTGCAGTGCGACTGCAATTACAGCATGGTCAAGAAGGGAGGCGTCATGCTGGGTGGCCATGCCCTGTCACTGTGCAGGAGCCAGCACCGCTCACACACTAGTCCCCGGGTGCAGCCCCCAACCCCCGGGACACCCGGAGCAACAAAATGTAGATTCACGCCACCAGGCCACGCCCCTACCTATGAAACCATGCCTCCTTTTTACCATTGCGCTGCTTATCTGCGCGCACTGCATTACAATCTCCCTCGCCACCTCTCTGGGTGTCACCAGTGATAGTGACACCTCTGCCATGCTTGTAGCAGTTGGTCCTAAGATCTACGCCTCAAACCCTGAGTGTTTGCCCTTGTGACTTGTTGATCATCATAGCGAAGCAGATGCTTACAGAAAACTGCAGGGGTTTAGATTGAAAATAAAAAAATTGATGGGTATAAGGTAGAGAGGAGCGGGTTCGGTTCTCCGAGAACCGAATTCCCCACGAACTCCACGTGGTTTACACTGGTCCGAGGCAGGCTCGGTTGTTCCCGCCTGACTCGGAAAACCTGAACAAGGGAAAATGTCATCATCCCGCTGTCGGATTCTCGCGAGATTCGGATTCCATATAAAGAGCTGCGCGTTGCTGCCATTTTTACTCGTGCATTGAAGAGAGAGCGGAGAGGACGTGGCTATGTTCTCTCAGTGGAAATCTCAATATCAGTGCTCAGTATCAGTGGTTACTTATTGCTGCTCAGTAATACTAGTAGTGTGTCTCTCCTGCTCAGTGTCAGTTCTCAGTAGTATCCTCATCAGTGCTCAGTATCACTGCTCATTGTCTTGTGCTGCATTGTGGTGCTCAGCATACTACAGTACATTACTAATAGTCCAGTGCTGCATCTTGCTGCTCAGTGTCAGTTCTAGTATCCTCATCAGTGCTCACTATCACTGCTCATTGCATTGTGGTGTTCTGTATACTACAATAACATAGTAACATAGTTTTTGAGGTTGAATAGAGGCAAATTGCCCATCGTGTTCAACCTGTTTTAAGTTGTGATGATTCTACATACTTGCTGAATAATGTTTTATGACTAGTTAGCTACTATAACTCATGTTACCCCCGGATTAACCATGTTTATATTTTAAGTATTATAACCTTGGATAGCTTTTTCATTCAGAAATGTATCCATTCCTTTTTTAAATCCAATTACAGAGTCCGCCATTACCACCTTCCCTGGCAGGGAATTCCACATCCTGATTGCCCTAACAGTGAAGAAACCTTTCCTCCATTGCGTTCTGAACTTTCCTCCAGTCGCAGCGAGTGACCACGTGTTCTTTTAATAAATAATTCCTCTGATAACTCTTTGTTATGTATCTTTACATATTTGAAGATATTAATAATATCTCCTCTTAGGCACCTCTTTTCTAGTGTATAAATATTCAGCCTAGTAAGTCTTTCCTTATAGTCCAGTACTTTTAGGCCTTTAATCAATTTAGTCTTCAGGATCTCTTACACTTCCATGAGCAGCAGAGTAGTGCAATGGAAGCATGCTGGGCCCATAACCCAGAGGTTGATTGATCGAAACTATCCTCTGCTATGTGCATTTTTTTTTTATAATTAAAGTAATCAAAAACTGGGATTGATATTTTGGCTCTTTTATTTTTACTTAAAGTACAATAACTTTTATCATTTTAATTTGTTTTAATAGTATATTGACAGCATTGTTTTCTTTAAAAAATCCACTTAATTTTCTTTACCCTATTACTGAAATGGTAATTGACAAAAACAAACTACATTGTCACCAGAAGAGCAATGCAAAATGTACAAGTGATATATGAAAATCATCTTCCATCTTGAATTTCAATGATGCATTGGGACAACAATTTGTGAGAAACATCTTCACCCATAAAGAAAGATTTTCTTAATTCCTTACCTGTGTGCTGATTAGATATCACCTTGTTTTCACATTAAACAGACTTCCCCATGAGGAAGCAGCAAGGATGCAGTGACGTTTCCTGGTGTCAACCTGTATTATTTCAGTAGACATTGAAATGAGGATGCATCTTTGATGCCTTTCCAATGAAGCAAGTTTATTTCAGTAATAGGTGAAAAACCATTCCTACAAAGGTGTTAATCAGAGACTTGGCTTTGTGGACACTTTTCAGAGAGCAAATTTGTTAGCATAAACATAAAATCAGAAAATGAAGAGCTGTTTAATCACTCAATTGGACTTTTCTGCCAGCATATTTTTTTTTCTCTGCAACCCACTGCTAAATTGTGCTTCCTAACTGTTTTTTTATAAAATCACTTAATCAAATCTAACTCTGATTACATCAGAGAAGGCCAGGTACCCTACACCATAACAGGGGGTTTGAAATTTTGACTTGTCTACTTAAAGATCACCAAAATCTGATTACAAGGTCAATTACATCCCTGGGTGGGATTGAACCACCAACCTTTTGGTTAATAGCCAAACATGCTAACCGATTGCGCCACAGAGACACCTTGCAAAAGTCAATACTGACAAAGGCTAATAATCATTCATCTAGAACGTTTCCTAGAAAAACTTTAAAAAGTCAATAATCTGGAGAATTTTTGTAAGAAACACATTGGTACTTTCCCATGATGAGTGAGTGCTTCAGGATTTCTTGCACTTACATGGGCTATTAACCAAAAGGTTGGTGGTTCAATCCCACCCAGGGATGTAATTGACCTTGTCATCAGATTTTGGTGATCTTTAAGTAGACAAGTCAAAATTTCAAACCCCCTCTTATGGTGTAGGGTACCTGGCCTTCTCTGACGTAATCAGAGTTAGATTTAATTAAGTGATTTTATAAAAAACAGCTAGGAAGCACAATTTAGCAGTGGGTTGCAGAGAAAAAAATAACATTTTAAACCTACCGGAAATTTTTTTTTCTCGTAGTCCGTAGAGGATGATGGGGACTCCGTAAGGACCATGGGGGATAGACGGGCTCCGCAGCAGACATGGGCACTTTAAGAAAGACTTTAGATCTGGGTGTGCACTGGCTCCTCCCTCTATGCCCCTCCTCCATACCTCAGTTAGAGAAACTGTGCCCAGAGGAGACGGACAGTACGAGGAAAGGATTTTTGTTAATCCAAGGTCAAGATTCATACCAGCCACACCAATCACACCGTATAACTTGTGATATACTACCCAGTTAACAGTATGAAAACAACATAGCATCAGTCCAAGACCGATGAAAACTAACATATAACCCTTATGTAAGCAATAACTATATACAAGTCTTGCAGAAGTAGACCGCACTTGGGACGGGCACCCAGCATCCTCTACGGACTACGAGAAAAAGATTTACCGGTAGGTTTAAAATCTTATTTTCTCTTACGTCCTAGAGGATGCTGGGGACTCCGTAAGGACCATGGGGATTATACCAAAGCTCCCAAACGGGCAGGAGAGTGCGGATGACTCTGCAGCACCGATTGAGCAAACAGGAGGTCCTCCTCAGCCAGGGTATCAAACTTATAGAACTTTGCAAAGGTGTTTGAACCAACTTTGACCCACTGCTTGGATGACATCACCATATGCAAATCCATCTGCGGCAGGCCTTCCCCCAGGAATGCAAAAAAATATCTATACAGCTGGAGATGGTTTCTCAAACTGTATAACCTGGCGCTTTATATGATTAGATTAATAAATTAAAAAAATTTCAAAAAAGTATAACAGCTAAGGAGCTGCTGAGCAAAAACAGCTGGTTAGACTGAAAGAATATAAATACAACAAAAGAGAAATATGCTCTGCGCTCCAAATTTATTGGTAATTAATTAAATAATAAATTAATTAATCAAGTGCAGTCTAGCAGGGTGAATAATTGACTCAATGCAACTATTTTATGTCACAAAAGTTTATATCAAATTGTCAAACTCAACGAATACAAAGAATCGGTTTACATAGAAAACATATTAAAAGGACACATATATCCTATCTTTATAATGTGCACATTAAAGAATAATAATGTGTCTAGCCTAAAAATGTGCTGATTCTAACAGCAGACTGTAAAATCACTGTTAATTTAAACAGGGAAAAAGCTCTTTGTGGTATCAACTTCTAAAAACACTGGCGTCCCAGTGTGATTATAGATGGTATAACTCCGCAATAGGTTAAAGTTACTTTAGGTATGTATGCCGTAATAATTACCACCGTGCTGGTTCCTGAGTGATGCTGCAGGGTCCTGTGTGGAATTACACGGGGTAAGACATGGTGCTGCAATTGGTGTCTCTGATGATCAATGTGAAACTGACCCGCTTGTGATAAATTGTAACTAAATTCAGGGCCGTCAGTCCTCAACAGAATGTGGCTGACTCCAGAAAATTCACAGCGGAGAACGTAACCCGTATGATAGATGATTCGGGAATGGCTGTGTGGCTACCACTTAGCCGGCACTGACTCGACCTCACTGCGGGGGTCCGTGTATGAGTGGCTGTGTAGCTCCACTTTGCCAGCGCTGACTCAACCTCACTGCGGGGGTCCGTGGATAGATAGCTGTATAGCTCCACTTAGCCGGCACTGACTCGACCTCACTGCGGGGGTCCGTGGGTGTCCGTCTCGCGGGTCTGTTTATCCAGAGGCAGCTGCGGCTATGGCTTTGCCCAGTTGAAATGGCTATACTGAAGGTAACCAGCGGAGTGCGGGAATTTCAAACACAAGGAGCTGATCCGTGCTGTGTGAGTGTTCAATCAATCACACTCAGATGTGAGAAAGGGGCGTCAACGCGTTTCGTCTCCTAGCAACCGGAGACTTCCTCAAGACGAACCCTGTTTAAATTAACAGTGATTTTACAGTCTGCTGTTAGAATCAGCACATTTTTAGGCTAGACGCATTATTATTCTTTAATGTGCACATTATAAAGATAGGATATATGTGTCCTTTTAATATGTTTTCTATGTAAACCGATTCTTTGTATTCGTTGAGTTTGACAATTTGATATAAACTTTTGTGACATAAAATAGTTGCATTGAGTCAATTATTCACCCTGCTAGACTGCACTTGATTAATTAATTTATTATTTAATTAATTACCAATAAATTTGGAGCGCAGAGCATATTTCCCTTCCCCCAGGAATGCTTGCACTAGTTGTTGCATTTGGTTTGTTGTTTGGGGGTGCTTCAGTATTAGGCAGCCTTCTGCCCTCCCATGTTCATCTGAAAATATGTGTTCTCCCTGCAGTTGTTGTCCCCAGATGAGAGTTCCCTTGTGCTGCCTCAGTTGAATCTCCTTTACTTGACAGAGATGTGCCTGAGCAGCGGCCCTCCCCAGCCCTATCCCAAATCATACTTATTTTGCATAGGAGATACCATGGTCATGAAGATTGTTCTCCCAGGGTTAGGTTCATTCATTGCATTCTGGGTATGCTGACCCCTGTGATTTCCCCAAATGTGGGAAACTCAACTGCATTATTTGTGGTAGTGGGGGACTGTGTTTGTGCTTTCCTCTGGTCAGCTCTGGTAAAAGTCAGATTTCTTTGTCTCAGATCTTCCTCTAGCCTTGTTCTTCTTTCGAGAGTTCCCTTGTGCTGCCTCAGTTGGATCTCCTTCACTTGACAGGGGGGTGCCCGAGCAGCGACCCTCCCCAGCTCTAGCCCAACTCCTACTTACCTGCCAGGTGAGATACTATGATCATGAAGATGCTTCTCCCAGGGCAAGGCTCACCCATTGCACTCTGGGTGTGCTGCCCCTGCGATTTCCCCAAATGTGGGAAACTTGACTGCATAATTTGTGTTTCCCCTGGTCGGCTCTCATATAATTCAGATCTCTTTGTCTCAGGTCGCTCTCCAGCCTAGTTTGCTGTCTGTTTCCACTACTTTTTCTTGAGCCCCTCCCTTCTATACCCTTGTGCACTATCCTGACTTCTCCCGTCTGCTTACTTTGTGCCTTCAACGCACAATGCAAACTACAGGTAGTGCTGCAGGGCCCACACCCTTTTACTTGCTTTACAGAGCAGCTCTGGAGCTGTTACAGTGCCCAGCTGCTGCAAGAAATCAGCTTGAATGCTCCAAGGGCAGGGGCATAGCCAACATGAGCCCCACACCGAAGGAGGGTGGAGGTGTTTAATGCGAACTAGGGGTCATCCAAGCGCCGCAAAAGGCCGCCATGCCCTGCACACCCCTTTATTCTTTTCATATGCAGACGAGGGTTGAAGCCAACTTTGACCCACTGCTTGGATGACATCACCATATTCAAATCCATCTGCTGCAGGCCTTCCCCCAGGAATGCTTGCACTAGTTGTTGCATTTGGTTTGTTGTTTGGGGGTGCTTCAGTATTAGGCAGCCTTCTGCCCTCCCATGTTCATCTGAAAATATGTGTTCTCCCTGCAGTTGTTGTCCCCAGATGAGAGTTCCCTTGTGCTGCCTCAGTTGAATCTCCTTTACTTGACAGAGATGTGCCTGAGCAGCGGCCCTCCCCAGCCCTATCCCAAATCATACTTATTTTGCATAGGAGATACCATGGTCATGAAGATTGTTCTCCCAGGGTTAGGTTCATTCATTGCATTCTGGGTATGCTGACCCCTGTGATTTCCCCAAATGTGGGAAACTCAACTGCATTATTTGTGGTAGTGGGGGACTGTGTTTGTGCTTTCCTCTGGTCAGCTCTGGTAAAAGTCAGATTTCTTTGTCTCAGATCTTCCTCTAGCCTTGTTCTTCTTTCGAGAGTTCCCTTGTGCTGCCTCAGTTGGATCTCCTTCACTTGACAGGGGGGTGCCCGAGCAGCGACCCTCCCCAGCTCTAGCCCAACTCCTACTTACCTGCCAGGTGAGATACTATGATCATGAAGATGCTTCTCCCAGGGCAAGGCTCACCCATTGCACTCTGGGTGTGCTGCCCCTGCGATTTCCCCAAATGTGGGAAACTTGACTGCATAATTTGTGTTTCCCCTGGTCGGCTCTCATATAATTCAGATCTCTTTGTCTCAGGTCTCTCTCCAGCCTAGTTTGCTGTCTGTTTCCACTTCTTTTTTCTTGAGCCCCTCCCTTCTATACCCTTGTGCACTATCCTGACTTCTCCCGTCTGCTTACTTTGTGCCTTCCAACGCACAATGCAAACTACAGGTAGTGCTGCAGGGCCCACACCCTTTTACTTGCTTTACAGAGCAGCTCTGGAGCTGTTACAGTGCCCAGCTGCTGCAAGAAATCAGCTTGAATGCTTCAGGGGCTGGGGCATAGCCAACATGAGCCCCACACCGAAGGAGGGTGGAGGTGTTTAATGCGAACTAGGGGTCATCCAAGCGCCGCAAAAGGCCGCCATACCCTGCACACCCCTTTTTTCTTTTCATATGCAGACGAGGGTTGAAGCCAACTTTGACCCACTGCTTGGATGACATCACCATATGCAAATCCATCTGCTGCAGGCCTTCCCCCAGGAATGCTTGCACTAGTAGTTGCATTTGGTTTGTTGTTTGGGGGTGCTTCAGTTTTAGGCAGCCTTCTGCCCTCCCATGTTCATCTGAAAATATGTGTTCTCCCTGCAGTTGTTGTCCCCAGATGAGAGTTCCCTTGTGCTGCCTCAGTTGAATCTCTTTTACTTGACAGAGATGTGCCTGAGCAGCGGCCCTCCCCAGCCCTATCCCAAATCATACTTATTTTGCATAGGAGATACCATGGTCATGAAGATTGTTCTCCCAGGGTTAGGTTCATTCATTGCATTCTGGGTATGCTGACCCCTGTGATTTCCCCAAATGTGGGAAACTCAACTGCATTATTTGTGGTAGTGGGGGACTGTGTTTGTGCTTTCCTCTGGTCAGCTCTGGTAAAAGTCAGATTTCTTTGTCTTAGATCTTCCTCTAGCCTTGTTCTTCTTTCGAGAGTTCCCTTGTGCTGCCTCAGTTGGATCTCCTTCACTTGACAGGGGGGTGCCCGAGCAGCGACCCTCCCCAGCTCTAGCCCAACTCCTACTTACCTGCCAGGTGAGATACTATGATCATGAAGATGCTTCTCCCAGGGCAAGGCTCACCCATTGCACTCTGGGTGTGCTGCCCCTGCGATTTCCCCAAATGTGGGAAACTTGACTGCATAATTTGTGTTTCCCCTGGTCGGCTCTCATATAATTCAGATCTCTTTGTCTCAGGTCTCTCTCCAGCCTAGTTTGCTGTCTGTTTCCACTTCTTTTTTCTTGAGCCCCTCCCTTCTATACCCTTGTGCACTATCCTGACTTCTCCCGTCTGCTTACTTTGTGCCTTCCAACGCACAATGCAAACTACAGGTAGTGCTGCAGGGCCCACACCCTTTTACTTGCTTTACAGAGCAGCTCTGGAGCTGTTACAGTGCCCAGCTGCTGCAAGAAATCAGCTTGAATGCTTCAGGGGCTGGGGCATAGCCAACATGAGCCCCACACCGAAGGAGGGTGGAGGTGTTTAATGCGAACTAGGGGTCATCCAAGCGCCGCAAAAGGCCGCCATGCCCTGCACACCCCTTTATTCTTTTCATATGCAGACGAGGGTTGAAGCCAACTTTGACCCACTGCTTGGATGACATCACCATATTCAAATCCATCTGCTGCAGGCCTTCCCCCAGGAATGCTTGCACTAGTTGTTGCATTTGGTTTGTTGTTTGGGGGTGCTTCAGTATTAGGCAGCCTTCTGCCCTCCCATGTTCATCTGAAAATATGCGTTCTCCCTGCAGTTGTTGTCCCCAGATGAGAGTTCCCTTGTGCTGCCTCAGTTGAATCTCCTTTACTTGACAGAGATGTGCCTGAGCAGCGGCCCTCCCCAGCCCTATCCCAAATCATACTTATTTTGCATAGGAGATACCATGGTCATGAAGATTGTTCTCCCAGGGTTAGGTTCATTCATTGCATTCTGGGTATGCTGACCCCTGTGATTTCCCCAAATGTGGGAAACTCAACTGCATTATTTGTGGTAGTGGGGGACTGTGTTTGTGCTTTCCTCTGGTCAGCTCGGGTAAAAGTCAGATTTCTTTGTCTCAGATCTTCCTCTAGCCTTGTTCTTCTTTCGAGAGTTCCCTTGTGCTGCCTCAGTTGGATCTCCTTCACTTGACAGGGGGGTGCCCGAGCAGCGACCCTCCCCAGCTCTAGCCCAACTCCTACTTACCTGCCAGGTGAGATACTATGATCATGAAGATGCTTCTCCCAGGGCAAGGCTCACCCATTGCACTCTGGGTGTGCTGCCCCTGCGATTTCCCCAAATGTGGGAAACTTGACTGCATAATTTGTGTTTCCCCTGGTCGGCTCTCATATAATTCAGATCTCTTTGTCTCAGGTCTCTCTCCAGCCTAGTTTGCTGTCTGTTTCCACTTCTTTTTTCTTGAGCCCCTCCTTCTATACCCTTGTGCACTATCCTGACTTCTCCCGTCTGCTTACTTTGTGCCTTCCAACGCACAATGCAAACTACAGGTAGTGCTGCAGGGCCCACACCCTTTTACTTGCTTTACAGAGCAGCTCTGGAGCTGTTACAGTGCCCAGCTGCTGCAAGAAATCAGCTTGAATGCTTCAGGGGCTGGGGCATAGCCAACATGAGCCCCACACCGAAGGAGGGTGGAGGTGTTTAATGCGAACTAGGGGTCATCCAAGCGCCGCAAAAGACCGCCATGCCCTGCACACCCCTTTTTTCTTTTCA
>NW_026969148.1:0-25000 GCF_028390025.1 Pseudophryne corroboree
TCTGAAAGACCTAGGGTCAAATTTCCGGTCAGTGCACCACTGAATATAGACTTGCCATATTCGTTGATAAATACGAGCTGAGGATGGTTTCCTTGCTTTAAGCATTGTTTGAATTAGCAGTTGTGAGAATCCTCTTGCATTCAGAATGGAAGTCTCAAGTGCCACGCCGTCAAAGACAGTTGATCCAGGTGCTTGTAATAGCAAGGACCCTGAGACAGTAGATCTGGATGTTGAGGAAGTAGAAATGGAGCATCCATCGATATCCTCTGCAGATCTGTGTACCAATGTCTTCTGTGCCAAGCCGGAGCTATTAGTATCACGGCGCCCTTTCCCTGTTTTGCATCACCCTGGGAAACAGGGCGATCAGTGGAAACACATAGGCCAGACGAAATTCCCATCTCACTGACAGGGCATCCACAAAGGTTGTCCTGGGATCCTTTGTTCTTGACCCGTATGCGTGAACTTTGTTGTTCTGACGGGACGGCATGGCATGAGATCTATCTTCAGTAACTCCCACTTGTCTACCAGAGTGTGGAAGAACTCGGGGTGTAAAGCCCATTCAAAAGAAGAGAATAGTTTACACCTGCGCTGGACAATAAAGGCAGCAATCAAGAATCTCTTCCAGTGTTATCAAGACTGGAAACAGGGAATACAATGCAAAAGAGGGGGATACTGTCATGCGCCAAACAAAGAAGGGTACCAGATACTTATAATACGAAATGTCCTTGTATGATGTTCACGGTTTCCGTTTCTTATTTCTTTATAACTCACGAATATACAGTCTCTACCCAATGGATGACCATATGTGAATAGAAAACATAGAAAGAAAATCCAATGTGTCAAATTAATAATGGGGAATGGAGATAAATCCAGCAGAAATCTTTTACTTTGTGAACATGAAATGGATATTACGGGACCACCAGAAACGTGAGACGGTCAGAGAAGATTGATGCTCACTCATAAGCTTACATCAGACAGCAAATTCCATGCTTATAAAGGTATCGTTGCTTCATATATTCAAAATCTCTCACACTTAAAAGATCAGGAGAATATCACGCTTACACGTGTGCTTACTTGAGACAAGTTGTATATGGTCATGTAGCAGTTTCTTTATCTCCCCCACACGGTCAAGGATATTCCCACAGGTCAACGTCCATGAATTTAAAAAATAAAATAAAAAATACCAATGTGTAGTATTTCATTATAAAATATAGTATAAAATGTGGGTGCAGGTGAGACAGAACCCCCACTCCGTGAGCACACAATGTGTGTAACAGGACCACCCGAGGTGTGCAAAGGATATCATTCTATAAATGCTCACTCTCAAGTTTATACAGCCATATCTCTCAGGCTTTACAAAAGATTAGTTCTTTATAGGTGTCACGATCCGGGTATCTGGACGCCATTACCTTCCGTTTAGGTGTCTTCTGAGACTGGCCCAGCGTTCCAAGTCCGGATCTCATCTGTGTCAACACTCTGCACATCCCTCCTGTCATTCTGAGACACTACCACAGCGGCGCCATGTTTGAATCCAACATGGCGCCTCCAGTCCTCCGCGGCCTCCACCGCCATTCCTGTGTTATTGCTGCAGGTTCTCAGAATAGTGTATCATGCCTGCCACGGCCTCTGCTGCCCTCCAAGTGTCTCAGCATATAACTGTCATATGGCGTCTCCTGTCCTCCGCGGCCGGCGCCGCCATTATCACTATGTTTGCACATTCCATTTCAAACCAGTTTTCCCTCCAGGTTGCAGCATGGGCGCAGCCATGTTGGATTTGATCACATGCTCCAATTCCTCCAATCCACCATCTCTGGAATCTGCATAATTTCCTAGCCAATGCCTGCATAGCAGCAGGTATAAGTATCCTGTGTCTAGGCCAGATAGATGTCAGTGCTTTGAATGTCATACCTTGTTCCAGTCTATCTCTCCTGTGGCTTGTTTCTCCAGGTTCCAGTTCCTGTCTCCAGCATCCACAAAGAGACCCGCACCTGCTTTCCATCCTGCGGTGCAGCCTGACTCTACAGTTCTCCGTGACTGTCCAGTTTCCAGCTATCTACTATCTGCTTCCAGCAGCCAGCTTTCAACAGATTCCAGCTTCTACTAAACACCGGTGCTGATCCAGCGGATCCTATCTTCCAGCAGTATCCACTACCACCGGTAATCATCTATCAGCTATTCTGTTTCTACGCTCCCTAGCATCTCACATCATCCACTCTGTGTTTCATCACCTGGCTGGTTCCATCCAGCATCCACTCCGTGACTTTAGTACCTGGCTGTTTCCATTCAGCATCCACCCTGTGTTTCATCACCCGGCTGATTCCACTCAGCATCCACTCCGTGTCTTACCACCTGGCTGGTTCCATCCAGCTGATACAGCAGCATACTCAAATTACAGATTCACCTGTTACAACTACTGGCATGTTCCTCGGCTATTTCCACTACTACAACCAGGCCTGGTAAGGTGATTCCATCAAAGGACTTTTACATCTGTTCTAAACCTACCAGTGCTCTAAGATACCTTCTATGCTTATGTGTTCCAGGAACTGTGTTATTTGCCACTTTCTTTGCTAAACCTTGAATGCTGCTTGTTATCACACGGAGTCTGTTAATAAACTTTTATTTTGAATTTTAACTTGGTTGTCATGGTCACACCTTCGGTTAATCATTCTGCACTTACATGTCCAGGGGTCTGATTAAACCTCTTAAGTTTAATTTCATCTCAGCCTCTACAACTGAGGCTTCCTCCCGTCAGCCTAAACCCTCAGTTGTGACAGTAAGCACTGACCATATGAATCCAGCCGGAGACCAGGATCAAGCGGCTAGACCTATGCAAGAACTGGCAGGCAGACTCGAACATCAGGAGGCTGCACAAGGTCACATCATCCGCTGTCTCCAGGATCTCTCTACTCGGCTGGATGGGATTCAGACGACCCTCCGTGGACCTGGCACGTCTGGTGCGTCCACCACAGTGACTCCAGCTGTAACCCCACCCACCTTACCCATTTCCATACCACATCTTCATCTTCCAACGCCAGCAAAATTTGATCGATCTCCAAAGTTCTGCAGGGGATTTCTCAACCAATGCGAAATCCATTTTGAGCTTCAACCTGGCAACTTCCCCAGTGACCGTACCAAAGTTGCTTATATTATTTCTCTTTTCAGTGGCTCACCCCTTGATTGGGCATCACCGTTATGGGAGAAATCTGATCCCCTGCTGTCCTCCTATACTGACTTTGTAGCATTATTCAGGCGCATCTTCGACGAGCCATACCGGGTATCCTCTGCTTCATCTGAGATTCTCCGTCTACGCCAGGGAACACGTACTGTGGGACAGTATCTTATACAGTTCAAAATCCTGGCATCTGAACTGGCCTGGAACGACTAGGCCCTGTATGCTGCATTCTGGCATGGCTTGTCAGAACGCATTAAAGATGAGTTAGCTACCAGAGACTTGCCTTCTAAGTTGGATGAGCTAATTTCACTATGCACGAAGGTTGATCTATGGTTCAGAGAGAGAGCAACCGAGCGAGGAAGATCATCCGTTCCTAAATCTTCTGCTCCTCCTCCTCGTCAACCATCTCCATCCAAGGATGAGCCTATGCAAATTGGTCGTTCCCGTCTATCTCCCGCTGAGCGCCGAAGACGCCTCCCCGAGTCTCTGTCTCTACTGTGCAGCTCCGTCGCACACTATCAACGCCTGTCCTAAACGTTCGGGAAACTCCAGATCCTAGCATGCCAAGGAGATGGCTGGCTAGGAGTAATGATCTCCTCTCCATCTCCATCTCATCATGATTGTAACCTCCCAGTGTCGCTCCAAATTGCTTAACGTTACAGGAACATCATTGCCCTCCTTGATTTCCGGAGCAGCTGGGAATTTCATAACCGAAGCTTATGTTAAACGGTGGTCCCTACCCACCGAGAGACTGTCCTCGTCCATCTCTTTGACTGCCGTGGATGGCAGCAAGATTTTTGACGCAGTCATTTCCTTAAGGACTCTTACAGTTCGTCTGAGAGTGGGAGTTCTTCATTCTGAGTATATTTCTTTTCTAGTGATTCCAAGAGCCACACATCCAGTGGTTTTAGGCCTTCCATGGCTCCGTCTCCACAACCCATCGATTGACTGGACGACTACGTAAATACTGGCATGTGGTCCCTCCTGTGCTGAGACTTGTTTAGCCAAAGTTCTTCCTGTTTGTTCTTCCTTCCCCAGGTCCACCTCCTCCATATCAAGACTTCACGGATGTGTTCAGTAAAGCCTCTGCTGATATTCTTCCTCCTCATAGAGAATGGGACTGCCCAATCGACCTCATTCCAGGGAAGGTTCCACCGCGAGGCTGAACTTATCCGTTGTCTCTGCCTGAGACACACTCCATGGAAGAGTACATCAAAGAGAACCTGGCGAAGGGTTTCATCCGACCATCTTCCTCTCCAGCCGGCGCAGGCTTCTTCTTCGTTAAGAAGAAAGACGGTGGTCTGCGTCCGTGCATCGACTACAGTGGTCTGAACGACATTACCGTCAAGAACCGATACCCTTTACCCCTGATTACAGAGCTCTTCGATAGAGTTAGTGGTGCAACCATTTTCACAAAGCTGGACTTGAGGGGTGCCTACAATCTCATCCGGATCCGTGAGTGGAAGACCGCCTTTAACACCCGTGACGGACATTATGAGTACCTCGTCATGCCCTTCGGATTGAGCAACGCTCCAGCTGTCTTCCAGCACTTCCTGAATGAGATCTTCAGGGACATCTTATACCGCCATGTCGTGGTTTATCTAGATGATATCCTCATCTTTGCTAATAATCTAGAAGATCATCGTTTCTGGGTGAAGGAGGTTCTTTCCCATCTCCGTGTCAATCACCTCTATTGCAAATTGGAGAAGTGTGTGTTTGAAGTTAAAACCATTCCGTTTCTAGGTTACATTGTGTCCGGTTCCAGACTAGAGATGGATCCTGAGAAACTCCAAGCAATCCAGAATTGGCCTATACCCTTAACCCTCAAAGGGGTCCAGAGGCTCTTAGGGTTCGCCAATTATTATAGAAAGTTTATACAAGATTTTTCCACCATTGTGGCGCCTATCACTGCATTAACCAAGAAAGGTGCTAATCCGTCCAAGTGGTCCGAAGAAGCTACGCAGGCCTTTCACCTTCTGAAGCAATGGTTCATCTCTGCACCAGTTCTGAAACAGCCCGCCACCGACTCTCCTTTCATCTTAGAGGTGGCTGCCTCCTCCGTTGGAGTAGGAGCGGTGTTATCCCAGAGGGCCAAAGATGGTCATCTACATCCTTGCAGTTTCTTCTCCCGGAAGTTCTCCCCAGCTGAGCGCAACTATGCCATTGGCGATCAGGAGTTGCTAGCCATCAAGCTCGCTCTGGAGGAGTGGAGATACCTGTTGGAGGGAGCTTCTCATTCAATCACCATACTTACCAACCACAAGAATCTTTTATATCTCAAAGGCGCACAATGTCTGAACCCTCTTCAGGCCAGATGGGCACTTTTCTTCTCTAGGTTCGACTTTAAACTCCAGTTTTGTCCAGGTTCTCAGAATCGTAAGGCCGATGCCCTTTCCCGCTCATGGGAGCAAGAAAATGAGTCCGAGTCTGCAGACAAGCATCCTATTATTAATCCGTTGGCATTCTCCACGGTAGGGATGGACTCTACATCCCTGCCAGTGAAAAGTTTTGTTAAGCCAGTTCTAAGGAAGAAGCTCATGCATTGTGCCCACGCTTCCCGTTTTGCTGGACATACAGGCATTCAGAAAATCCTGGAGTTTATCTCTAGGTCCTACTGGTGGCCAACTCTGAAGAAGGACGTTATGGAATTTATTGCCTCCTGCCCAAAGTGTGCCCAACACAAAGTCTCCCGCCAGTCGCCTGCGGGGCAACTGGTTCCATTATCTGTTCCCCGTCGACCATGGGCCCATTTGTCGATGGACTTTGTTACTGATCTACCTATGTGCAACAAGTTTAATACCATCTGGGTGGTAGTTGACCGGTTCACCAAGATGGCACATTTCATCCCTCTCACCGGTCTTTTGTCAGCTTCCAAGTTGGCTCAAGTGTTTATACAAGAGATCTTCCGACTTCACGGTCTTCCTGAAGAGATCATCTCGGATCGTGGAGTACAATTTGTAGCCAAATTTTGGTGAAGTTTGTGTCAAGCCCTCCAAGTCAAGTTAAAGTTTTCCACAGCTTACCATCCTCAGACCAATGGTCAAACCGAGAGGGTGAATCAGGACTTGGAGGCATTTCTCCGTATATATGTGTCTTCCTCTCAAGATGACTGGGTTCAACTCCTTCCTTGGGCCGGGTTCAGCCACAACAATCAATACCATTCCTCATCTTCTTCGACACCATTCTTCATCAATTATGGATTCCACCCTAAAGTCCCAGAATTCCAACCGCTTCCCGCAACTTCTGTTCCAGCAGTGGATGTCACCTTGCGTCAGTTTTCAAATAACTGGAAGAACGTCCGCGCAGCCCTGCTTAAAGCCTCATTCAGGTATAAGAAGTTTGCCGATAGGAAGCGTAGAGCGGTTCCTGCTCTCAAGGTGGGTGATCGTGTGTGGTTGTCCACAAAGAATTTGAGGTTGAGAGTTCCCAGCATGAAATTTGCACCTCGCTACATCGGTCCCTTCAAGATTGAACAAGTCATCAATCCTGTTGCCTACAGATTACAGTTACCACCCTTCTTGAAAATACCCAGGACATTTCATGTTTCCTTGTTGATACCGCTGATCCTGAATCGGTTTCATTCCGCACTTCCTCCAACTCCCAAAGTTCAGACTCAACGGGGAGTCGAGTACGAGGTGGCCAAGATTTTGGACTTACGTTTCCGTTACGGTCAGTTACAGTACCTCATTGACTGGAAGGGCTATGGTCCTGAAGAACGTTCTTGGACCAATGCCTCAGATGTCCATGCTCCTGCCTTGGTCCGAAATTTCCACTCAAAGTTTCCTTTAAAGCCTAAGAAGTGTCCTGGGGCCACTCCTAAAGGGGGGGCTGCTATCATGATCCAGGTATCTGGACGCCATTACCTGCTGTTTAGGTGTCTTCTGAGACTGGCCCAGCGTTCCAAGTCTGGATCTCGTCTGTGTCAACACTCTGCACATCCCTCCTGTCATTCTGAGACTCTACCACAGCGGCGCCATGTTTGAATCCAACATGGCGTCTCCCGTCCTCCGCGGCCTCCGCCACCCTTCCTGTGTTATTGCTGCAGGTTCTCGGAATAGTGTATCATGCCTGCCGCGGCCTCTGCTACCCTCTAAGTGTCTCAGCATATAGCTGTCATCTGGCGTCTCCGGTCCTCCGCGGCCGGCGCCGCCATTATCACTATGTTTGCACATTCCATTTTAAACCAGTTTTCCCTCCAGGTTCCAGCATGGGCGCAGCCATGTTGGATTTGATCTCATGCTCCAATTCCTCCAATCCACCGTCTCTGGAATCTGCATAATTGCCCAGCCAATGCCTGCATAGCAGCAGGTATAAGTATCCTGTGTCTGGGCCATATAGATGTCAGTGCTTTGAAAGTCATACCTTGTTCCAGTCTCTCTCTCCTGTGGCTTGTTTCTCCAGGTTCCAGTTCCTGTCTCCAGCATCCACAAAGAGACCCACACCTGCTTTCCATCCTGCGGTGCAGCCTGACTCTACAGTCCTCCGTGGCTGTCCAGTTTCCAGCTATCTACTATCTGCTTCCAAGCAGCCAGCTTTCAACAGATTCCAGCTTCTACAAAACACCGGTGCTGATCCAGCGGATCCTATTTTACCAGCAGTATTCACTACCACCGGTAATCATCTATCAGCTATTCTGTTTCTACGCTCCCTAGCATCTCACATCATCCACTCTGTGTTTCATCACCTGGCTGATTCCACTAAGCATCCACTCCGTGTCTTACCACCTGGCTGGTTCCATCCAGCTGATACAGCAGCTTACGCAAGTTACAGATTCACCTGTTACAACTACTGGCATGTTCCTTGGCTATCTCCACTACTACAACCAGGCCTGGTAAGGTTTTTCCATCAAAGGACTTTAACATCTGTTCTAACCTACCAGTGCTCTGAGATACCTTCTATGGTTACGTGTTCCAGGAACTGTGTTATTTGCCACTGTCAATTACTAAACCTTGAATGCTGCTTGTTTCACGGAGTCTGTTAATAAACTTTTATTTTGAATTTTAACTTGGTTGTCATGGTCACACCTTCGGGTAATCATTCTGCACTTACATGTCCAGGGGTCTGATTAAACCTCCCAAGTTTAATTTCATCTCAGCCCCTACAACTGAGGCTTCCTCCAGTCAGCCTAAACCCTCAGTTGTGACAGTAAGCTCTCACGAGCAGGGCCCTCTTCCCTCATGTGCTTATCCTTTCTTACTTTAATAATCTTCAGCTGCACCAAATCCAGCAGTCTTCTGCCACCTGATACTTATTCCAGTGTCATCTGCTGATGTAACTAAGTTTATTTACCCTGTACTTGTCTTATACTGTAATCAACTGTAAGTTGGTTTTCCTGTTTGATTATTTGTTTATGTACTCTGTAATTGGGCGCTGCGGAACCCTTGTGGCACCATATAAATAAAGGATAATTATAATAATAATAATAATAATAATAATAATAATAATAATAATGGGCACTACAGTGTGTAATAATGTGTAATGGGCACTACAGATGTGTAATAAATTGTAATGGGCATTATGGTGTGTAATAATGTGTAATGGACACTACAGTGTGTAATGGGCACTACGGATGTGTAATAATGTGTGATGGGCATTATGGTATGTAATAATGTGTAATGGGCATTACGGTGTGTAATAATGTGAAATGGGCACTACAGATGTGTAATAAATTGTGATGGGCATTATGCTGTGTAATAATGTGTAATGGGCATTACGGTGTGTAATAATGGGTAATGGGCACTACGGATGTGTAATAATGTGTGATGGGCATTATGGTGTGTAATGGACACTACAGTGTGTAATAATGTGTAATGGGCACTACGGATGTGTAATAATGTGTAATGGGCATTATGGTATGTAATAATGTGTAATGGGCATTACGGTGCGTAATGGGCACTACAGATGTGTAATAATGTGTAATGGGCATAACGGGTGTGCAATAATGTGTAACGGGCATTACGGTTTGTAATAATGTGTGATGGGCACTACGGTGTGTAATGTGTAATGGGCATTACGGTATGTAATAATGTGTAATGGGCATTACGGTATGCAATAATGTGTAATGGGCATTATGGTGTGTAATAATGTGTAATGGGCATAACGGTGTGTAATAATGTGTAATGGGCATTATGGTGTATAATAATGTGTATTGGGCATAACTGATGTGTAATAATATGAAATGGTCATTACGGATGTGTAATAATGTGTAATGGGCATAACGGTGTTTAATAGCTGGGACGGATGAGGTTTACAAGCCAGCACTGTGGTATTATGACCTCATGAAATTCACTTTGGAGCAAGAACCAAGAATAAGGTCACAGTGTCATCTGGATTCTCCCACTCTTGTGGAAGAGGAGGCATCGGAGAGTCTGGATCTGGTATGTACACACATTAGTATTGTATTGTACCCACATTTGTTTTTTAAATGCAGGATAGTGGATGACCCAACCCCACAGACACGACCCCCGGCACAGCGGAGGTCGTCCAGAAACCCACTTCTGCCCTGCCTAGCTCACAACAGTTTTTTTTACTCTCGCCGAGGAGGTTCTTAATAGGCCCCCAGACTTGGAGCAATCTGTTGGCAATTACATCATGGTGGAGATGTGACTGATGGAGGATCAAAAGATCTACAAGCATCTCGTTCTTGATGCTACCTCATGCACAACTGACAAATCTCTTGTCAAGGCGTGTGACATAACACTACCTGCCTGGTATCTCCCAAATGTGCCCCCCCCCCCCACCTACCCACATCACCAACCCATGCAGTATGCGCCGGGAAACCCTCAACAGATGCTGTTTTCGCCAGGACACATACAGCCCACCCCCTCCTCTAATTCCAGTGTGTCGTCCAGTAGTATGTACCTAGACATGCTGAGTACACAGTCCTCTGTAATGGACGATCCTTATTTTTTAATTTTTATAATTCGTTTTTTTTTTAGTTGTGTTTAAAAAATTGTTGTTGCCCCTACCCTAGTCTCTTGCTCCAAGTGACCTGTATTGAGGTCATTAGTACCACAGCGTTGGTTTCTTGACCTCATTGTCCCGGACTTCTGATCACTGTGATCTATGCACTTCTTTTGTTCCTTATAAAAGCACTGTTCAGAAATCTGCACTTTAGCCCTCATTCCGAGTCGTTCGCTCGGTAATTTTCTTCGCATCGCAGCGTTTTTCTGCTTAGTACGCATGCGCAATGTTCGCACTGCGACTGCACCAAGTAATTTTGCTATGAAGATAGTATTTTTACTCACGGCTTTTTCTTCGCTCCGGCGATCGTAGTGTGATTGACAGGAAATGGGTGTTACTGGGCGGAAACACGGCGTTTTATAGGCGTGTGGATAAAAACGCTACCGTTTCTGGAAAAAACGCGGGAGTGGCTGGAGAAACGGGGGAGTGTCTGGGCGAACGCTGGGAGTGTTTGTGACGTCAAACCAGGACCGACGAGCACTGAACTGATCGCAGATGCCGAGTAAGTCTGAAGCTACTCTGAAACTGCTAAATAGTTTGTAATCGCAATATTGCGAATACATCGTTCGCAATTTTAAGAAGCTAAGATTCACTCCCAGTAGGCGGCGGCTTAGCGTGTTTAACTCTGCTAAAATCGCCTTGCGACCGAACAACTCGGAATGAGGGCCTTTATCTTCTCTCCCCAATGTATGGTGGCAGCACTGATATTCTGTGGGATACGCCTGGTTCCTCTACTGGTTACTGGTGGCATAGTCCTTGCTAAAAAGGCTCTTGTTCTCCTGATAGAGTCAATGAGTCCAGACCAGAATTGGCGATTTTTTAAAATATTTTTTACATATATAAAGTTTTTTGGGGGAAAAAAGTGTTGTGTTTTTCTTGTTTAATTAATAGTTGTTAATGCAAATGTAATTTTGTGTAACATATTTGTGTAAAAATCAGAGTGTCAGCGAGACGTTATGGAGCCAATGTATTATTTACTATTTGCTGCTAATTCCCCAAAAACAACCGTACCTCCCAAATGTAAGTAGAAGGAACTGCAGCAGGTTTCTCCCATACCTTCATACATGTACATTTCCAGGAAAGGGTCAGGTAAGTCTATTTTTTAAAATACAACAACCCTAATTCACCTACAAGTAAAAACAAAAACAAAAAAAGAACCTTTGAACAAACATTGTTTATTTAAATTATATATATATATATTTCTCTAACGACCTAGAGGATGCTGGGGTCCATATTAGTACCATGGGGTATAGACGGGTCCACCAGGAGCTATTGGCACTTTAAGAGTTTAATAGTGTGGGCTGGCTCCTTCTTCTATGCCCCTCCTACCAGACTCAGTTTAGAAAATGTGCCCGGAGGAGCTGGTCACAGCTAGGGGAGCTCTCCAGAGTTCTCTTAGTGAAAGAGTTTATTTCTTTTCAGTTTTTTTATTTTACAGGGAGGCTGTTGGTGACAGCCTCCCTGCAGTGTGGGACTGAGGGGGGGTGGAGCAGTGTCCACCCCGCGGGGTCTTGAGCCACTGCTCCCACTGACTGGGCACTAGCTCCAGAGGGGTCCGATCACGCCCCGACGCAGGGGAATGCTCGCCCCGGCAGCCGGACGCCACCCCCTCAGGAGCTGAAGATGGCGAGTGAGTCACTGTCCCCCCTTGCAAGCAGGGGGACAGTGTAAAGTGGGCAGCTAGAGGGTTAGGAGCGCGGAAGGCTCAGCGGTACCTTGGTGCTGCGCTGGGAGGAGCAGGGGGTGAACATAATTTCATATCTGGACGATCTCCTGATCAAGGCGTCATCCAGGGAGAGGTTGTTGCGGTCCATCGCACTCACGACACAGCTGCTCAGGAAGCACGGTTGGATCCTGAATCTTCCGAAGTCTCATCTGGAGCCGACAAGGCGACTGTCTTTCCTGGGAATGATCCTCGACACGGAAGTGCAGAGGATTTTTCTCCTGGCAGAGAAAGCATTGGTGATTCAAACAATGATCCGGGATGTCCTACAGCCTACCCGGGTATCGGTTCATCAATGCATACGCCTTCTGGGGAAGATGGTTGCCGCCTACGAGGCTCTGCGGTACAGCAGGTTTCATGCTCGACCTTTTCAACTGGACCTCTTGGACCAGTGGTCGGGCTCTCACCTACACATGCACAAGAGGATACGCCTGTCTCTGAAAGCCAGGATTTCACTCACTTCCACACCTGGAAGGGAGAAGGTTCGGAATTCAAGACTGGATCCTGTTGACCACAGATGCAAGTCTAAAAGGTTGGGGAGCGGTCGCTCTGGGGGAAACCTTTCAAGGACAATGGTTGGTTCAAGAGTCACTTCTCCCAATAAACATCCTGGAACTCAGAACCGTTTACAATGCCCAAGTAGCACACCTTCTACAGGATCAGGCTGTTCAGGTGCAGTCTGACAACGTGACCACAGTGGCCTACATAAACCGACAAGACGGAACGAAGAGCAGAGCAGCCATGGCAGAGGTGTCAAAGTTCCTCATCTGGGCAGAAAGGCACGTGGTGGCAATGTCTGCAATCTACACTCCGGGTGTAGACAACTGAGCAGACATGAACTCCATCCAGGGGAGTGAAGCCTCCATCCGAAGGTGTTCGAGGAAGTAACCAGTTGGTGGGGGGTTCCTCACATAGACATAGACATGATGGCCTCCCGCCTCAACAAGCTATGGAGGTACTGTTCCAGGTCAAGAGACCCACAGGCAGTGGCGGTGGACGCACTGGTGTCACCGTGGGTGTTCAAGTCAGTGTATGTGTTCCCTCCACTTCCTCTAATACCAAGAGATCTTCAACTTGTGAGAAGAAAGAAGGTTCTGGCAATCCTCATTGCTCCGGACTGGCCAAGGAGGGCTTGGTACACGGACATGCTGGATCTTCTGCTAGAAGATCCACGGCCTTTACCTCTTTGGGAGGATATACTTCTGCAGGGGCTGTTCGCTTATCAAGACTAACCGCGGCTTCGTTTGACGGCATGGCGGTTGAACGCCAGATCTTAGCTCAGAAGGGTATCCCAAGTGAGGTCATTCCTACCCTGATACAGGCCAGGAAGGGGGTAACGTCTAAGCATTACCATCGCATTTGGAAGAAATAGGTTTCTTGGTGTGAGGCCAAGAGGCGGTGGAGTTTCAACTTGGTAATTTTCTCCTTTTTCTGCAGGCAGGGGTGGATATGGGGCTGAGACTGGGCTCCATCAAGGTCCAGATCTCTGCTTTGTCCATCTTCTTCCAAAAACAGTTGGCTGTTCTCCTGAGGTTCAGACCTTTCTGAAAGGGGTTCTGCACATTCAGCCTCCCTTTGTGGCGCCTTCGGCTCCATTGGATCTGGATGTGGAGTTGCAGTTCCTACAATCTGCTTGGTTTGAGCCTCTACAGGAGGCTGATCTCAAGTTTCTCAAGTGGAAGGCGGTCACCTTGTTGGCCTTGGCTTCTGCGCGACGCATGTCGGAATTGGGGGCCTTATCTTGTAACAGCCCCTATCTGATCTTCCATGAAGACAGGGCGGAACTTAGGACTCGTCCACAGTTCCTGCCTAAGGTTGTGTCGACTTTCCACATCAACCAACCTATTGTGGTGCCAGTGGCTACTGACTCTTCAGCTAATTCAAAGGCTTTGGATGTAGTGAGGTCTTTGAAGATTTATGTGAAAAGGATGGCTCGTCATAGGAAAAGTGACTCGCTGTTTGTCCTCTATGATCCAAAGAAACTGGGATGTCCTTATTCTAAGCAGTCGATTTCACGCTGGATCAGGTTCACTATCCAGCATGCTTATTCCACGGCAGGATTGCCGTGTCCGAAATCCGTAAAGGACCACTCTACTCGTAGGGTGGGTTCTTCCTGGACGGCTGCCCGGGGTGTCTTGGCGATACAACTCTGCCGAGCAGCTACTTGGT
Organism: Pseudophryne corroboree; assembly: GCF_028390025.1. NCBI lineage: Eukaryota > Metazoa > Chordata > Amphibia > Anura > Myobatrachidae > Pseudophryne > Pseudophryne corroboree. Next base: position 14,028 of record NW_026969148.1, read on the forward strand.
CTGGGTCGAACACGTTTGTCAAGTTTTACAAGTTCGATACTTTGGCCTCTGATGACCTGAAGTTTGGTCAGGCAGTGTTGCAGGAGCCTCCGCGCTCTCCCTCCCGTACTGGGAGCTTTGGTACATCCCCATGGTACTAATATGGACCCCAGCATCCTCTATGACGTTAGAGAAAATAGGATTTTGGTTACCTACCGGTAAATCCTTTTCTCGTAGCCTGTAAAGGATGCTGGGCCCCCGCCCAGCGCTTCGTTTCCTGCATTTGTTTTATAGTTCAGTGTTACCTGGTTCCTAGGTAAGTTCTCCATTATTTACTGTTTCAGATGTTGCTGAGTTGTTCCAGCATGTTGGCTGGATTTTCATGTTTGTTTGAGCTGGTGTGAATCTCGCAACTATCTGTGTAATTCCTTCTCTCGTCTACTTGGGCACAGTTTCTAGACTGAGTCTGGTAGGACGGGCATAGAGGGAGGAGCCAACCCACACTATTAAACTCTTAAAGTGCCAATGGCTCCTGGTGGACCCGTCTATACCCCATGGTACTAATATGGACCCCAGTATCCTCTACAGACTACGAGAAAAGGATTTACCGGTAGTTAACTAAAATCCTATTTTATATAATATATATATATGTATATATATATATGTATATATATATATATATATATATATATATATATATATATATATACACACACACACACACACACACACACACACACACACACACACACACAGCAGAAGGGAATATGGAAATCAGAGGAAATCACATGATATAATTGCAGCTTCCTGCCAGGCCACTGCCCCCACTCCACATAAACGCACTGATATAAAATGTCTGCCACTATTTAGTTACACAGAGAGACCCCCCCCTGTAATGTCACCCACTATTCACATGAGCTGTCACAATCACACATAGCCACAATCACAAGTACATACAGTCACTATTGGTGGTTCTGGGCTCCGGACAGTTCAAGGGAAATCGCACAGTCACAATGGCAGCGTGTGTACCCACCTTTACACACCAGACGGGATATTTATACACAGTGACACTGATATTATGTGGACACAAAAGTAACAATACAATGACACAGTAACAGGAAATTGTTTCTGTCATCATAGCGACAATTATCTGGAAATAAGATAATACACAGACACATAAAACTCAACGGAAATCTTTTGTTTTTACACGACTTTATTTCATATCTTTAATACACAGATTTTTCTCTATATTTTAAACTTACAAAATACTTTACTCTGCATAACAACCTATGGGGGTCATTCAGACCCAGCTGCAATAGCGTCCCGCAACAGTTTGCTGGTGGTGGTAAAATACACATGCACAGCGGCCACGCAGACACACACATTGCGGTCGCATCCCTGAGGGGTGAATGCGGGCGGGCCGGGACCATTTTCCAGGGGCTGCGTGATGTCACATCTGCGATCATCTCTGATTAGCCCCCTATAAGCTTCCAGAGTGCACCTCATATCTCATCTTTTCCAAGTTACTACAAATGATATGAGATCGGTAGCAGCACTACTTTCAGGATTATTACACAGAACACACATAAAGGCTGACACAGCAAATAACAGTAACACATACAAGGGATTAATTAGAAATAAGGAAACATATTCATCATTAAGTCTAATTATCAACTGGTTCTGTGTGGGACCCATACACCTCTTTACTGCCTCCAGCATCCCCTGGTACTACACTGTGACCATCCACCCTGTCTCCCCCCACTACTGCCACCCGCCCCATATCACTCACTACTGCCACCCACCCCGTCTCCCCCCACTACTGCCACCACCCTGTCTCCTCCCACTACTGCCATCCGCCCCATCTTCCCCCATTACTGCCACCTGCCCTGTCTCCTTCTACTACTGTTACCGAACCTGTCTCCCCCCACTACTGCCAACAACCCTGTCTCCCCCTACTGCCACCTGCCCTGACTCCTACCACCCACCTGTCTCCCCCCTCTACTTCCACCGCCCTGTCTCCATCCACTATTGCCACCCACCCTGTCTCCCCCCACTACTGCCACCACCCTGTCTCTCCCTACTACTGCTACGTGCCATCCCCCCCACTACTGCCACCCACCCTGTTTCTCCCCTCACTACTGCGACCCACCATGTGTCCCCCATCTTTCACCTCAGCGCTGCTTGGGGACAATATTAGCCACAGTGCCTCCGGCATCCCCCCTTACAGCACTAGTGCCAACCACCCTGTCTACCCCCTGACATATCAGCACTGCTTGGGGATTTTTGGTATTGCTGGTAACAGACCTTCATCTGCAGATGGAAGTAACGAAGGCAGTAAGGAGGCAGAAGCTGTTTCTGGTACCATGGACCCTGGTCATGTAGGGCTGGGAGAGTCAGTAAGATTATGTAATAGAGGCACCATCTTACAGGCAGTCGGTGAAGGGAGCAGAGAATGGGTGTTATGTGGCAGGAACGGGTTGGTTAGGTAACAGCCTGGCTGCTGCATTCTGTACATGCTGTAAGCGGTGCAATTCTTTTGCTGGGAGACCCAGGTAGAGGACATTGCAGTAGTCTATGTGTGATAATACAAGTGCATGTATGACTGTAGGTAGATCTTCTGAGGGAATAAAGTGCTGGAGTCTGGCTATGTTCCTCAGATGAGGATATGATTGTGGCTGATAACTGATGTCTAAGTGTCACTCCACCATCCAGGACACCAAGATTCTGCACAGGATCAGCATTTTGTAACTCTGAATGCCCAAACGTAAGTCTGGTTGGTAACAAAGCTGAGCTGTAGCCCTGCCCTTTGTTGGTGAGCTACCATAAGGACCTGTTTCACCAGGACTGAGTCACAGCAAACTGGCATCACCCACACCTGGAGCTCAGCTAGACAACCATTTAGGATTGGTACAGGTTGAGTATCCCTTATCCAAAATGCTTGGGACCAGAGGTTTTTTGGATATCGGATTTTTCCGTATTTTAGAATAATTGCATACCATAATGAGATATCATGGTGATGGGACCTAAATATAAGCACAAAATGCATTTTGTTACATATACACCTTATACACAAAGCCTGAAGGTAATTTTAGACAATATTTTTTATAACATGCATTAAACAAAGTGTGTGTACATTGAGCCATCGAAAACAAAGGTTTCACTATATCAGTCTCACTCAAAAAAGTCTGTATTTGGGAAATATTTGGATATGGGATACTCAACCTGTATTAGGTTCTCAATACCCGGAGCAAAGGACAGGTCATCAGTATAACAGTGGTAGATGAGGGCATGACATCTGATTATTTCACCCAGTGGTAACATGTATATTGCAAAGCATAGGAGATAGGATAAGAACCTTGAAGAACAATGCATGGCAATGATAAGTATACTCCAGAAGATTAAAATGGTTTCTCACCTGAGTAATGTCTATTGTGTGCAACTTAGAGCTGATTTATTTGGCTTCTCACCTGTGTCTTTGCTGATGTATAACAAGATTTGATTTCTGTGTAAAACATTTCCCACACTCAGAACATGGAAATGGCTTCTCACCTGTATGACTTCTCTGATGTCTAACAAGATCTGATTTGTTTGCAAAACATTTCTCACACTCGGAACATGGAAATGGCTTCTCACCTCTGTGACTTCTCTGATGTATAACAAGTTGTGATTTTCGTGTAAAACATTTCCCACACTCAGAACATGGAAATGGCTTCTCACCTGTGTGACTTCTCTGATGTGTAAAAAGTTGTGATTTCTGTGAAAAACATTTCCCACACTCAGGACATGGAAATGGCTTCTCACCTGTGTGACTTCTCTGATGTCTAACAAGTTGTGATTTCTGTGTAAAATATTTCCAGCACTCAGCGCAAGAAAACTGCTTCTCACCTGTGTGACTTCTGTGATGTATAACAAGATCTGATTTCCATGTAAAACATTTCCCACACTCAGAACATGGAAATGGCTTCGCACCTGTGTGACTTCTCAGATGTATAACAAGATCTGATTTATGTGCAAAACATTTCCCACACTCAGAACATGGAAATGGCTTCTCACCTGTGTGACTTCTCTGATGTGTAACAAGTTGTGATTTCCAGGTAAAACTTTTCCCACACTCAGAGCAAGAAAATGGCTTCGCACCTGTGTGACTTATCTGATGTATAACAAGATGTGATTTGTGTGCAAAACATTTCCCACACTCAGAACATGGAAATGGCTTCTCACCTGTGTGACTTCGCTGATGTGTAATAAGATGTGATTTCCGTGCAAAACATTTCCCACACTCAGAACAAGAAAATGGTCTCTCACCTGTATGACTTCTATGATGTATAACAAGATATGATTTGTGTGCAAAATATTTTCCACACTCAGAGCATGAATAAGACCTCTCACCTGTGTGACTTCTCTCATGTGTAACAAGATATGATTTTCCTGCAAAACATTTCCCACACTCGGAACATGGAAATGGTTTCTCACCTGTGTGACTTCTCAGATGTCTAACAAGTTCTGAATTGTATGTAAAACTTTTCTCACACTCAGAACATGGAAATGATCTCTCACCTGCCTTAGCTGGATGATGAGTAATAGGCTTTGTGTTCTGTGTAACACATTTGGCATCTATAGAACACGGAAACACTGTATCTACTGTCAGAGCTGTAACAGATGCACCAATATCAGAGTGATCAGGAGAACATTTCCCAGGATCAGAGGGATCAGCTGATAGAGCTGGATGTATAATTGGGGTAATGGGGTTAGCTCCTGGAGAATCCTGTCTACTGTCATTATCTTTTATGTCACAATCCGGGGATAACATTAGATGTCCTTCTGTGATATTCCTGCTTGTGTGTCCATCTGCTGGAAATAAAAACGAGATTTATGGTAAGAACTTACCGTTGTTAAATCTCTTTCTGCGAGGTACATTGGGCTCCACTAGGATAGACATTGGGGTGTAGAGTAGTATCTTGATCCGAAGCACCAACAGGCTCAAAAGCTTTGACCTTCTACCCAAGATGCATAGCGCTGCCTCCTCTATAACCCCGCCTCCGTGCACAGGAGCTCAGTTTTATTAACCAGCCCAATGCAGTAGCAAGTAAAAGAGACGACAACTGCAAGTTGCCACAAACACCAGAGTCTCCCGACAGGAGAAAGTGTCAGCGGCTATAGCCACACCAACCCAAAGCAGCTAAGTGCGTCAGGGTGGGCGCCTTGTGGAACCCAGTGTACCTCGCAGAAAGAGATTTAACAACGGTAAGTTCTTACCATAAATCTCATTTTCTGCTGCGGGGTACACTGGGCTCCACAAGGATAAACATTACGGATATCCTAAAGCAGTTCCTTACGGGAGGGGACGCACTGTAGCGGGCACAAGAACCCCACGTCCAAAGGAAGCATTCTGGGAAGCGGCAGTATCGAAGGCAAAGAACCTTATGAACGTGTTCACTAAGGACCACGTAGCCGCCTTGCACAATTGTTCAAGGGTCGCACAACGGCGGGCCGCCCAAGAAGGTCCAACGGACCGAGTAGAATGGGCCGTAATGTGAGCAGAAGCTGACAGACCAGCCTTCACATAAGCATGTGCAATCACCATTCTAATCCATCTGGCCAAAGTCTGTTTGTGAGCAGGCCAGTCCCGTTTGTGAAATCCAAACAGAACAAAGAGAGAATCAGATTTCCTAATGGAAGCAGTTCTCTTCACACAGATATGGAGAGCCCGTACCACATCCAAAGACCGCTCTGTGGGAGACAGATCAGGAGAAACAAGTGCCGGAACCACAATCTCCTGGTTAAGGTGGAATGAAGAAACCACCGTAAGTAAATATCCGGGGCGAGTCCTAAGAACCGCCCGGTTACGGTGAAATATCAAATATGGGGAACTACAAGACAAGGCACCCAAATCCGACACTCTTCTAGCTGAGGCAATAGCCAGCAGAAACACCACCTTAAGGGAAAGCCACTTAAGATCAGCTGAACCAAGAGGTTCAAACGGAGACTCCTGCAATGCCTCCAAAACCACTGGCAAGTCCCAAGGAGCCACAGGCGGGACATAGGGAGGTTGGATACGCAACACGCCCTGAGTAAAGGTATGCACATCAGGTAAGGTCGCAATTTTTCTCTGAAACCACACCGACAAGGCAGAAATGTGAACCTTGAGGGAGGCCAGACGCAGGCCTAAATCCAGGCCCTGCTGAAGAAAAGCCAAAAACTTGGCTGTACTAAACTTGGAAGCATCATAATTGTTAGATGCGCACCAAAGTAAGAATGCCAGACGCTATGGTAAATCCGAGCAGAAGCCGGTTTCCGGGCCCGCAAGATAGTTTTAATGACTGCCTCAGAAAACCCCTTAGCCCTCAAGACGGGAGTCTCAAGAGCCACGCCGTCAAAGACAGCCGGGCCAGGTCCTGGTAGACACAGGAGCCCTGAACGAGGAGGTCTGGGCGTTATGGAAGTAGAATTGGACGCTCTGACGAGAGGCCCTGTAGGTCTGAAAACCAGTGCCGTCTGGGCCACGCTAGATCTATGAGAAGCAAGAATCCTCCTTCCTGCTTGAACTTCCGAATTACCCTGGACAGGAGCGACAACGGAGGGAAAACGTCCGGCAGCCAAAACTTCCACGGCACCGCCAGCGCATCCACGAATGCTGCTTGAGGATCCCTTGTCCTTGCTCCGAAGACCGGAACCTTGTGATTGTGTCGAGATGCCATCAGATCTACGTCTGGAAGGCCCCACCTTTCCACTAGGAGTCAAAACACTTCTGGATGGAGGCCCCACTCTCCGGTGTGTACGTCCTGACGACTGAGAAAGTCCGCTTCCCAATTCAGGACTCCCGGAATGAATATCGCCGATATGGCCGGTAGATGGCGTTCTGCCCATTGAAGAATCTGTGAGACTTCCTTCATTGCCAAGCGGCTTCGAGTGCCGCCTTGATGATTTATGTAAGCCACCGTGGTGGCGTTGTCTGACTGTATTTGAACAGGACAGTTCTGAATTAAATGCTGGGCCAGGTACAATGAGTTGAAGACCACCCGCAATTCCAGAATGTTGATCGGGAGGAGAGACTCCTCCTTGGTCCACCTACCCTGAAGGGAGTGTTGCTCCAACACTGCACCCCAACCCCTTAGACTGGCATCTGTCGTCAACAGGACCCAGTCGGATATCCAGAAGGGACAGCCCCTGCACAATCGTTGGTCATGGAGCCACCAGTACAGCGACAGATGGACCTCCGGAGTCAATGAGATCATGTGAGACCTGATCCGGTGAGGCAGGCCGTCCCACTTGGCCAAATCAGCCTCTGGAGGGGGCGAGAATGGAATTGAGCATACTTCACCATGTCGAATGCTGACACCATGAGGCCCAGCACCTGCATCGACACTTGCGGACGAGAAAGGAAGCAACGAATCCTGTCCTGAAGCTTCAGGACTTTCTCCTGAGACAAGAACAACCGTTGGTTGTGAGTGTCCAATAGTGCTCCCAGGTGCACCGTGCACTGAGCAGGGACCAGGGAGGATTTCTTCCAGTTAGTAAGCCACCCGTGGGCTTGCAGAAACCGGACAGTCAGATCTAGGTGACGTAGGAGAATTTCTGGGGAATTTGCCAGGATCAACAAGTCGTCCAGATACGGTAGGATCCTGACCCCTTGACAACGGAGTACCGTCGTCATTACCGCCATAACCTTGTTGAAGACTCGCAGAGCCATGGTTAAACCAAAAGGTAAAGCCCAAACTGATAATGGAGGTTACCAACCGCAAACCTCAGGTATTGCTGATGCGACACTGCTATAGGGATATGCAGGTAAGCATCCTGTATGGCCAGGGAGACCATATAATCCCCAGGTTCCAAGGCCCTCAATGAGGAGGACCCATTCGGTTTCGGGACTAGAAACAGCGGAGAATAATACCCCTGGCCCCTCTGAGCAAGAGGCACCTGTACTACCACTCATGTGTCCAGGAGGGTCTGTAACACTGAATGGTCTTTGCCTTTGTCTGGTCCGAAGGGACATCTGTAAGGCAAAATCGATGAGGGGGCGGTTTTTGAAGGTTATGGCGTAACCTTGAATGACGGCTTCCCGTTCCCAGGCATCTGAAGTGGTATTCAACCATTCCTGGGTATACCCTAGAAGCCGGCCCCCCACCCTGGGGTCCCCCAGGGGGAGGCCCGTCCCGTCATGCGGCAGGCTTATTGGTCTTGTAAGCTGGCTGACGGGCAGCCCAGGCTCTTTTGGGCTTTGGCTTACCAGGTTTGGAAGTGCGGGCCTGTTTGTGGTACGCCTGACCTTTTGCTTTACCTGAAGGACGAAAGGAAGTACTTTTAGCCTTCATCACAGTAGGAGCAGTACTTGGCAGACAGACTGTTTTGGCAGTAGCCAAATCAGCCACTATCTTATTTAAGTCCTCTCCGAACGGGATATTTCCCTTAAAAGGGAGTACCTCCAGGGTTCTTCTAGAATCCAGATCCACAGACCAGGATCTCAGCCACAATATCTGGCGAGCCAGGACTGACGTAGTAGAGGCCTTGGCTGCTAGGATACTGGCATCAGAAGCCGCCTCTTTAATATAGTGAGAAGCTGTGATAATATATGACAAGCATTGTCTAGCATGGTCAGACTAGATTTTAGCTTCCAACTCCTGTGCCCACGCTTCAATAGCTTCTGCAGCCCATGTTGCTGCAATAGTGGGCCTATGCGTAGCACCCGTGAGGGTGTAAATCGCTTTCAGACAACCCTCCACACGTTTATCCGTAGGCTCTTTCAGAGACGTGACGGTAGTGACAGGCAGAGCTGAGGAAACCACCATCCGTGCCACATGCGAGTCCACTGGAGGTGTCTCACAATTTTTAGACAGCTCTGGCGCGAGGGAATAGCGAGCAAGCAGCTTCTTGTGAGGCACGAACTTCTTACCTGGATTTTTCCCAGGATTCCTGACGTATATCAACCAGGTGATCAGAGTGAGGTAAAACTTGTTTAACCACCTTCTGACGCTTGAATCTATCTGGTTTCTTAGGAGGAACGGATGGCTTGGGATCATCCGTAATAGCCTCCAATAGATCAGGAACATCCACTTGTGAACTACTATCCCCATCAGTATTATCAGTGTCAGAATTTGTGGGGTCAGTGTAAACGCCATCCTCATCAGACGAGGTGTCAGTGACAGCAGTGGATTGTGAGGAAGTAATGGCCCGCTTAGAGGACTCCTTGGTCTTAGGAGGTCGAGGGTTAGACTTTTTAGTAGTCAGGGACTGGTTCATAACTAAGTGAACAATCTGCCGCGGGGACCATATACGGTTGGACCGGCATAGGAGGTCCCATAGGGAGCGTTAGGTTAGTAACTAGCGTATTCAGTAGCGTAGAGACGGTAGCCCACGGCAGGTCATTCTGGACCCCCGTTGCTATAGACCCCCAGAACCAGAGCCCTCAGCTGCTGTAATTTCCTCAAAAGTATCTGTGGCCTCAGCACCACTACCAGAGTGTTCAGCCCCAGAACCGTTACCCTCATAAGCAGACATGTTATAACGTGCAGTATAAGGTAACACAGTACAATATATCAGCAGCACAATACCTGCCCCAAACCCCTGCGCAGTGTAGTCAGCACAAACAGGGATTCAGGAGAGATATGGAGATAAGGTGACTAAAATCACAGAGAAAAATACAATTACAGTATATCCTGTGAATATCCTATATTACAAAATTATAAACCTGACGTACCTATTATAGAATATAGGGATAGCAAGCTGAGTGAGAGACACGAAATGGAGGTCACACAGCAGGACAGTGCACACACAGATAGTCACCGTTTGTACAATGCAGAAGTTATGACAAGCAATAATACTGCACTGGACTAGCTTATATATATATATAGCTATGTAATCAATAGATATAACACTGCACAGTAAGAACTGGATGTATATCACAGGGTACTTGTAACAGATAGCCCTGACTAAATGCACTTGTTCTTAACACTGTCTAAGGCTGGGGAAATGGCGCCCAAACACTGACAGGGAGTGAGGGAGAGAGAGATATGCAGCTCCAGGGCGGGAACATTTACTGTAAATGGCAGCCTGGGGCTGGGGGAGGGGCTCCAGGTCTAAGCATTATCCCCTCTGCTGGCAAAACCACCTGGTACTGCGGGCTACTTGTAAAAAGGTTTAGAGAGAAAAACCTGACCTGCATCCATGCCCTGGTAATCTAGTGGGATAGCCTGTATGCCACAGTGTCCACCAACAGCGCGCGCGGCCCACCTACCACCGGCCGCGCCGGATCGCGATAAAGTGCGGGCCCCGCGAGCGGGACCTACTTACCTACTCCCGAAGTGCGGCCACTCAATCCTGGAGAACCCCAGCCCTGTGTGACTGACTTGGAAGAAAACCGGAGCCTCCTGCTGTAGGTACCCGGCAACCAGGGCGCGGGAGTGTACAGCGCCGCTGGGGGAGAGATGAAGCTGCAGCAGGCAATGTCTACTGACATCTAACACAATCTGTGCCTCTGCTGCAGCCCTTGTAGTCTTCTTTTTTCCTCAGAAAAAGCTTTTATAGAGCTGCTGTGAGCAACTCTTCCTGTTACAGGCTTGCACTGCAAGCACCAACTACAAACTGAGCTCCTGTGCACGGAGGCGGGGTGATATAGGAGGCGGCGCTATACATCTTGGGAAGAAGGTCAAAGCTTTTGAGCCTGTTGGTGTTTCGGATCAAGATCCTACTCTAAACCCCAATGTCTATCCTTGTGGAGCCCAGTGTACCCCGCAGCAGAAATACATTATGGAAATGTGACATTTTCTGTAACAATATTAATCTTGTAAACAATAGGAGAAGACGACTCTCTGGGACACTTAATTGTAAATGTGTGTATATAATAAAACATAACTTTTAATGAAGGGTTTATAATATTGTGTCTCAGACTATCATTGTGTCCACCCTGTGGTGTAGCCATCCTTTCTAATAGATCCTGCCCCTTTCACCTGGAAAGCAAGTGGGTGGATTGCAATGGTAGATATTTGATTCCAGTTGGG
>NW_026969148.1:30000-53000 GCF_028390025.1 Pseudophryne corroboree
GTGATCAGCTTGAATATATGCTTGTGAAATCATCATCCGAAGCCACCTCGCCAGTGTCTGCTTGTCAGCAGGCCATCCTCTCTTGTAAAATCCGTACAGAACAAAGAGAGTGTCTGTCTTTCTGATGGCACTGATATGATCCACGTAGATCCTTAAGGCAAGCACTATGTCCAATAATGCATCTTTTGCAGAAAGGTCCGGCCCTTGGAAGGCTGGGACAACAATTTCTTCATTAAAGGTGGAATTTAGACTCCACCTTAGGAAGATAACAAGATTTGGTTCTAAGATCCGCTGTATCTGGATGAAAAATCAGAATAAAAATGCCCTTATCTGAAACTCTTCTAGCCGAAGCAATAGCCAGTAGAAAGAGAGCTTTAGCTGTCCACAATTTAAAAACCACCTGCATTAGTGGTTCAAATGGAGCAACTTGAAGGTCCTTTAGGACTAAACTTATATCCCAAGGCACTGCAGGGAGGTTGGGTGTGAAGCGTTTCCTGGAAGAAAGTGCAAACATCCTGTAGGTTAGCAATTTTCTTTTGGAACCATACAGACAATGCTGACACCTGAACTCTCAAGGAAGCCACCCGTAGACCTTTATCCATTCCTGCCTAAAGGAATGTTAGGACTCTGGAAACTCTGAAAGACCTAGGGTCAAATTTCCGGTCACTGCACCATTGAATATAGACTTGCCATATTCGTTGATAAATATGAGCTGAGGAAGGTTTCCTTGCTTTAAGCATTGTTTGAATTAGCAGTTGTGAGAATCCTCTTGCTTTCAGAATGGAAGTCTCAAGAGCCACGCCGTCAAAGACAGTTGATCCAGGTGCTTGTAATAGCAAGGACCCTGAGACAGTAGATCTGGATGTTGAGGAAGTAGAAATGGAGCATCCATCGACATCCTCTGCAGATCTGTGTAGCAATGTCTTCTGTGCCAAGCAGGAGCTATTAGTATCATGGCGCCCTTTCCCTGTTTTGCCTATCGCATCACCCTAGGTAACAGGGCGATTGGTGGAAACACATAGGTCAGACAAAATTCCCATTTCACTGACATCCACAAAGGTCGTCCTGGGATCCTTTGTTCTTGACCCGTACGCGTGAACTTTATTCTTCTGACGGGATGCCATGAGATCTATCTCCGGTAACATCCACTTGTCTACCAGAATCTGGAACACCTCGGGGTGTAAGGCCCATTCGTTTGCATGAATGGCGTGTCGACTGAGAAAATCTGCTTCCCAATTTAGGACTCCCGGAAAAAACACTGCAGACAAGGCTGGATGATGAAGTTCTGCCCACCTTAACGTGCGGCTTACATCCTTCACTGCTTTTTGGCTACGACTTCCTCCTTGATGATTGTGGTACGCTACTATTGTTGCACTGTCCGAGCGAATTTCAACTGGTTTCCCTTAAAGAATGTCCTTTGCCTGAATGAGTGCTATACAAATGGCCCGAAGTTCCAATATATTTATTGTCAGGCAACTGTCTTTCTTGGTCCACTGCCCTTGGAAGCAACTTCTTCCTGACACTGCTCCCCAACCCTGAAGACAGGCATCTGTTGTCAGAATTTCCCAATATGATATCCAAAAGGGTCTCCCTTTGTCCAGATGGGTTGTCTGTAGCCACCGCGCTAATGACCTCCTTAATTCCAGAGGAAGGACCATAGTCTGAGTTTTTATTGTCTGATGAAAACCATTCCATTTGGAAAGGATCAGACGTTGTAGAGGCCTCAAATGGAACTGAGCATACTTCACCATGTCGAATGTCAACACCATCAAACCAATCACACGCATTGCTGCGTGAGTGGATACCCTTTGACTGTGTAGTAGCTCCTGAATCCTTTACTGAATTTTGTACATTTTGTTCAGAGGTAAAATTATTCTCTGAAGACCTGAATCCAACACAGCCCCCAAGTGAGTCATCCGCTGTGACGGAACCAGGGACGACTTTGCCCAATTTATGAGCCAACCGTGTCTCTGTAAACAAGCTATCGTCTGTTGCAGATGACACTGAAGCAATTCCTCAGATTGTGCCAGGATTAATAGGTTGTAGAGGTATGGAAAACTCCTTATCCCTTGTCGACGGAGATAAGCCGCCATTACCACCATAATTTTGCTGAATACTCTGGGAGCTGTGTCCAGTCCAAATGGCAGGGCCTGAAACTGAAAATATTGCTGGAGGATGGTAAACCTGAGATAGCACTGATAGGACAGTGCTATAGGAACATGCAGGTAATCATCCTGGATATCTAGAGATACCATAAATCCTTCAGCTCCATGGTCAAAATAATGGAACGTAAAGTTTCCATATGAAACCGAAGCACCCAAATGTACTTGTTCAGCATCTTGAGATTGAGTATGGTCAATCTCAATTTTCTGTTTCTGAACTAGAAACAGGTTGAAATAAAAAACTTGTCCTCGTTGTGCAGGGGAACTGGAATTATCACTCCCAGTCTTCCCAGATTTGTCAGATTGGGACTGTTTGCCATAACCCTTTCCTTTTCCTTGAGTCCAAAAGGGCAGAAAAGCTGGAAACCTAGGTTTGGATTTGTGTGTGGAAGGAAACTTCACTTTCTTGGAGTCTGCCTCTGACTACAAAATAATGTTTAATTCTTTACCAAAAAGAATATCTCCAGTAAAAGGCAAAGACTCTAGAACCTCCTTGGACTCTGAGACAGCTTCCCATGTACGTAGCCAGACCGCTCTGCGAGCTGCTACTGCTGAGGCTGATGCTTGAGAGACAATAGTACCCATGTCTAAGGCTGCTTCTTCCATAAACATAGCTGCCTGTTTAATATGTGCAATATGGGATTTTTGCTCTCTAGATGCCAATGAGAGATCATCCTCCAATGCATCAGCCCAGGCCGCCACGGCTTTTGCCATCCAGGCTGAAGCCATGGCTGGTCTTATGACTGCCTCAGACAGGAAGAAAATGGTTTTTAAAAAACCCATCTATTTTCCTATCCATGACATCATTTAATGATGTTGAAGGCAGAGGTCATGTAGATTTTCGCACCAGTTGAACGACGTGTATCAACTTTGAGAGCCACCTCTCTTTTTTAAACAGTCCCCACCTGGAAGAGGATAATGAGAATTCCTTTTCTTTGGAATTCTAAACTTCTTACTGGGTGTTACCCAAGCCTCTTGCATAATTTCCATCAGCTGCTCTGACCCAGGAAATTCGGTCCTGTTTTGGGACGTTTAAACACAGGTGCCTTGAATTTTAACAAAGGCTCTGCTGCTTCTTCTAAGGATAGAAAGGCCTTCATAGCAATAATTAGCTCAGGTTTGTACACTGAGCTGAGACCTTTATCCTCATCTCTGTATGCAGACCCGGAGTGCGATGAGTTCTCATCCTCCGAAGTATCCCCATCTGAAACATGTGTAGACTGTGAAGATGTTGTTTCATGTCTATGTGATTTACTTTCCATCAGCGTTTCAGCCTGTTTTTGTTGAAAGGCTGCAAATACCTGTACTGATATGATAAACCCCAGGTGGAATGTTGCATGTAAGGGTTAATAGGATAACCTAACCCTGGTATGGGAGATGGCATTATCTTCTCAGCTATACTGGGTAATGACTGTGCAAACGTAGCACATGGGGGTTCCATTTTAACCTGTGCCTGCCTTGGATTATTTAAGAAGCTTTGGTGAGAGCTAAAACAATTTGCACATAATCCATTTTGAACCAAATCCTGAGAGGTTAACACAGCTTTACAAGACAAACATGAAATTAGTGTTGGTGCTGCTGTGGAGAGTGTATTCTCCTCACCCTTGCCTCTTTTAGACATGATAAACAAATCACACACCTGTACAGTGTTATCTACACAATTTGTGACTGAAATCACTTTAAAACTTATTAAAGTGACATACAATCCGATCCCTCCCTGCATTGCACCAGCATTGAGGATTGAAATACACAGAAAACTGACAGAATTATAGTAAAGTCAGCAATCATACAAGCAATCAGTCACAGGTTATACATTGGTATAGTAAGCAATATGAGCACATATTCAACAACAGATACATTTCAGGTATATATGAGAAACATTACTGCATTACCTTATATAGGACTTTAAACGTATTCTCGCACAGCGAAAGAAACAGCAGCAATAGTTTACAGACTCATATGCATCAATCACTTACAGTATCCAAATATTCGTACTCAAAGGTAGATAGAGACTCAGAGCTGTATCACCTGACTGAGGAGAGTGGGATACAGGGAGACGTCACCCCGCTTCCAGGATCGATCAATACGTTAGTGAACGCTGAGTGGATCTAGACGCTATTAGTGACCTACAGTGAACAGACGCCCAAATGAACACCGACGCACAAGTCACACAGCCGCCTAAGCTGCGACTGGGTCCTTTAGATACACAGCGTCTCAGACGGAAGCAGGAAATCAATTCATGGTGGGAAACTCGGAGGAAACTGGTCATGAACCGGGAGAGCATCTTACTCCCCAATGCTGACATCAACCCCAGGGATCCCGGCCTCATACTACTCCTGGAGCCTATAATACCTGAGGCCTAGCGCTGGTGCACGCAGGGTGGCAGCCGCATCAGAGACTGTTTGGTAGTCTCCTCCCAAAACAGTGCGGCTGTGTCTCGCGTTTCCCGCTTAACAGAACCGATGCCTTACCTTTTCCCTGTGCTCCGGCCACAGCCTGGTAATGTCTGCTGGACTTGCTCGTACATCCTACACAGACGCCCTCCGAAACAGCAATGTACTCATGGGTAAGCGTTTTTGCGACCCAGCGGGTATTGTTGGAGCGACTCTTTCTAAGGTGCGAATCACTCAAAAAAGAGTAAGACTCTAAAAATAAAAAAACAGAAGCCCTCTGACCATGGTCTGGCTCCTGCCGCACCAAACAAAAAACTGATTTGCCTGAGCCAGGAGGCGGGGATATAGGAGATAGAATAGGATATAGGCCCATTGCATTCTAGAAGGCCAAAAGCTTTGATCGTTGGTGCCAATCAGCTGTCGTTACCTCATGTCCCAAAGTTATACGATGGATAACCTGTGGACCCTGCAGGAGAAAGTATAACATCAGTGCATAATACACACACAGCTTCTTTACAGATCAGAGGGACAGTCACTTTGGTATATGGGTGAGACCCTAAATCCCACCTACCTGATCGTCCTGTGCGGTCCTGTGATTCTCCTCTGTACAATCCTGGGAATACAGAGGACGGGGACATCTCTCTGGGGTATCTCTGTTACTGGGCCCATCTGTAGGAGACACACAGTGACTGAGTACAGTGTATATATGTGATTATCAGGTGATGTGTGTATATAGGGGCCCCCATACCTGCTCTCCCCTGTACAATACATGACAGTCTCCTCTTACCCAGTGATGTGAGGGGCCGGTGATTCTCCATCATCACGTCCATGTACAGACCCCTGTGTTCCTCTATATACTCCCCCTCCTGCATGGAGACATAGACAGTGACATCCTGACACCTTATAGTAACCTGACACACACAGTGATACAGTCATCACCCAGACACATCCCCTGGTGTTACTGTATAATGTCCCATTCCCAGCAGTCACCTCTCCAGTCATCACCCAGACACATCCCCCGGTGTTACTGTATAATGTCCCATTCCCAGCAGTCACCTCTCCAGTCATCACCCAGACACGTCCCCTGGTGTTACTGTATAATGCCCCATTCCCAGCAGTCACCTCTCCAGTCATCACCCAGACACATCCCCTGGTGTTACTGTATAATGTCCCATTCCCAGCAGTCACCTCTCCAGTCATCACCCAGACACCTCCCCTGGTGTTACTGTATAATGCCCCATTCCCAGCAGTCACCTCTCTAGTCATCACCCAGACACATCCCCTGGTGTTACTGTATAATGTCCCATTCCCAGCAGTCACCTCTCCAGTCATCACCCAGACACCTCCCCTGGTGTTACTGTATAATGCCCCATTCCCAGCAGTCACCTCTCCAGTCATCACCCAGACACATCCCCTGATGTTACTGTATAATGTCCCATTCCCAGCAGTCACCTCTCCAGTCATCACCCAGACACCTCCCCTGGTGTTACTGTATAATGCCCCATTCCCAGCAGTCACCTCTCTAGTCATCACCCAGACACATCCCCTGGTGTTACTGTATAATGTCCCATTCCCAGCAGTCACCTCTCCAGTCATCACCCAGACACATCCCCTGGTGTTACTGTATAATGTCCCATTCCCAGCAGTCACCTCTCCAATCATCACCCAGACACGTCCCCTGGTGTTACTGTATAATTTCCCTTTCCCAGCAGTCACCTCTCCAGTTATCACCAGACACATCCCCTGGTGTTACTGTTTAATGCCCCATTCCAAGCAGTCACCTCTCCACAGTCACCACCGAGACACGTCCCCTGGTGTTACTGTATAATGCCCCATTCCCAGCAGTCACCTCTCCAGTCATCCCCCAGACACGTCCCCTGGTGTTACTGTATAATGTCCCATTCACAGCAGTCACCTCTCCAGTCATCACCCAGACACATCCCCTAGTGTTACTGTATAATGTCCAATACCCAGTAGTCACATCTCCAGTCATCGCCCAGACACGTCCCCTGGTGTTACTGTATAATGTCCCATTCCCAGCAGTCACCTCTCCAGTCATCACCCAGACACTTCCCCTGGTGATACTGTATAATGTCCCATTCCCAGCAGTCACCTCTCCAGTCATCACCCAGACACTTCCCCCGGTGTTACTGTATAATGTCCCATTCCCAGCAGTCACCTCTCCAGTCATCCCCCAGACACGTCCCCTGGTGTTACTGTATAATGTCCCATTCACAGCAGTCACCTCTCCAGTCATCACCCAGACACATCCCCTAGTGTTACTGTATAATGTCCAATACCCAGTAGTCACATCTCCAGTCATCGCCCAGACACGTCCCCTGGTGTTACTGTATAATGTCCCATTCCCAGCAGTCACCTCTCCAGTCATCACCCAGACACTTCCCCTGGTGATACTGTATAATGTCCCATCCCAGCAGTCACCTCTCCAGTCATCACCCAGACACTTCCCCCGGTGTTACTGTATAATGTCCCATTCCCAGCAGTCACCTCTCCAGTCATCACCCAGACACCTCCCCTGGTGTTACTGTATAATGCCCCATTCCCAGCAGTCACCTCTCTAGTCATCACCCAGACACATCCCCTGGTGTTACTGTATAATGTCCCATTCCCAGCAGTCACCTCTCCAGTCATCACCCAGACACATCCCCTTGTGTTACTGTATAATGCCCCATTCCGAGCAGTCACCTCTCCAGTCATCACCCAGACACATCCCCTGGTGTTACTGTATAATGCCCCATTCCCAGCAGTCACCTCTCCAGTCATCACCCAGACACGTCCCCTGGTGTTACTGTATAATGTCCCATTCCCAGCAGTCACCTCTCCAGTCATCACCCAGACACATCCCCTGGTGTTACTGTATAATGTCCCATTCCCAGCAGTCACCTCTCCAGTCATCACCCAGACACTTCCCCCGGTGTTACTGTATAATGTCCCATTCCCAGCAGTCACCTCTCCAGTCATCACCCAGACACATCCCCTGGTGTTACTGTATAATGCCCCATTCCCAGCAGTCACCTCTCCAGTCATCACCCAGACACGTCCCCTGGTGTTACTGTATAATGTCCCATTCCCAGCAGCCACCTCTCCTGTCAGCAGCTGAATGATCTTGTTGGTGAGTTCCAGGATCTGTGATGGGGCTGTGGGTCCTGCTTAGTCCGCCTGACACACGATGATGGCTGCTGGGTATCTCACACTCACCAGAGATCTTCTTCATTACTGTGTAACCCTGCGAAATGGGGGAGACATCAATATCGCTGCAAATACTCCCAGATCCCCTCACTTCCCCAGTCACGTCCCTGTATTATTACTAGAGATATAAGTGATGTCACTGTGATTCTCACAGATCCCCTCACCTCCCCAGTGATAGCTCTGTATTATAACTATAGATATAAGTGATGTCATAGTAACACTCCCAGATCCCTTCACCTCCCCAGTCATGTACCTGTACTATAACTATAGCTTTAGCTATAAGTGATGTCACTGTGATGGTCCCAGATCCCATCACCTTCCCAGTCATATACCTGTATTATTACTATAGATATAAGTGATGTAAATGTGACGCTTTCAGATCCCCTCACCTCCCCAGTCATGCATCTGTATTATTACTATAGAGATAAGTGATGTCACTATGATGCTCCTAGATTCCCTCACCTCCCCAGTCATGTCCCTGTATTATTATAGATATGTGATGTCACTGTGATATTCCCAGATGCCCTCACCTCCCCAGTCATGTCCCTGTATTATTACTATAGATTAAGTGACGTCACTGTGATACTCCCAGATCCCCTCACCTCCCCAGTCATGTCCCTGTATTATTACTGTAGATATAAGTGATGTCATAGTGACACTCCCAGGAGTGTGATATACATTCTCTTCATACTGCTCCAATTATCATCTGTTACACATGCCAGGGATATTACGGTCTCTGCTCTAATACATCCTAGATTTTGAGCAATATTTTCAATCCCCACAGTATCCCTTATCCAAAATGCTTGGGACCAGAGGTATTTTGGACATCGGATTATTCCGTATTTTGGAATAATTGCATACTATAATGAGATATCATGGTGATGGGACCCAAGTCTAAGCACAGAATGCATTTATGTTACATATACACCTTATACACACAACCGGAAGGTAATTTTAGCCAATATTTTTTTATAACTTTGTGCATTGAACAAAGTTTGTGTACATTGAGCCATCAAAAAACAAAGGTTTCACTATCTCACTCTCACTCAAAAAAGTCTGTATTTCTGAATATTTGGATATGGGAAACTCAACCTGTAGTAATAATAATAACGACACTAAAGGCTGCACCCCAGTATAAAGATAATAACAGATGTATTTAAAAGCAGGACACCTCAGACCATTCCTCCTGTATTGTAGGACATCACCATCACTCCCAATGTATAATAATAATACCAGGACAGCACAAGCTGCTGTCCCTGTATAATAATAACTGTACACAAAAACCTGCTCACTCTGTATAACACTAATAACAACAGCACACCCCATTCTGCTCTCCCTTTATATTAATAATAAAATCACACCATAGGCTGTTCCCCCAGAAAAAATATAATAGGACACTACAAGTCGCTCCCCCTGTATAATAATAACAGGACACCAAATGCCGCTCCCACTGTATAATAATAAAAACAGGACACCACAGGCCGCTCCCTCTGTAAAAAATTATAATAACAGGACACCACAGGCTGCTCCCCCTGTATAATAATAATAACAATAACAGGACACCAAAGGCTGCTCCTCCTGTATAATAACAATAATAATAATAACAGGACACCACAGGCTGCTCCCCCTGTGTAGTAAGACGCCATTACCTGATCTCCACGGACACTGGGAGGCTGCAGCAGTCGATGAAAACTCACTTCCTGCATGTGGAACGCATTTTCCGGAAGTAAGGTGGACCGCACAGGCAGGAAGTAGGGCATGATTGGCAAAGGCAGCTTCCTTGTTACTGGCCCCTCCCCTCCTACACCCCGCCCGCAGCTCCTCCCCCAGTAAATACTAAAACCATAAAAGTCCTCAGTGCAGGAGGCCGGCGGCCATTTTCTTGTAGACCAGTCCGGCTGCAGCAATAGGTTCCCTGGCCGTGTAGTGACGTCAGGAGCGGCGGCCATTTTCCCCTGGTCTGAGCTCCGCCTTCCTTCTATCATTCCCACAAGGCAGCAGGAGCAGAGAGCGGCCATTGCTGTGTCTGGCAGCAGGTAATGATATTATTATTATTATTCTATAGGCTGAGCAGCTCTGGTGTCAGGTTCTGTACTACAGGGGGAGCAGCCTCTGGTGCCTTGTTATAGTGCAGCTGGAGCAGCCTCTGGTGCTGCATTATCCCTGTATAGGTGGCTGACACTCTAGTGTCCTATTACTGTAATACAGGGGGCGCAGACCCCGCCGTTACCGTAATACAGGAGGCGCAGACCCCGCCGTTACCGTAACACAGGTGGCGCAGACCCCGCCGTTACCGTAATACAGGGGGTGCAGATCCCGCCATTACCGTAATACAGGTGGCGCAGACCCCCAGCGTTACCGTAATAAAGGTGGCGCAGACCCCGCCGTTACCGTAATACAGGTGGCGCAGACCCCGTCGTTACCGTAATACAGTGGCGCAGACCCCGCCGTTACCGTAATACAGGCGGCGCAGACCCCGCCGTTACCGTAATATAGGTGGCGCAGACCCCGACATCGTAATACAAGCGGCGCAGACTCTGGAGTTAAAGACCCCAGCGTTACCGTAACACAGGTGGCGCAGACCCCAGCTTTACCGTAATACAGGTGGCGCAAATCCCGCCGTTACCGTAATACAGGTGGCGCAGAGCCCGCCGTTACCGTAATACAGGTGGCGCAGACCCCACCATTACCGTAATACAGGTGGCGCAGTCCCTGCCGTTACCGTAATACAGATGGCACAGATCCCGCCGTTACCGTAATACAGGTGGCGCAGACCCCGCCGCTATCGTAATACAGATGGCGCAGACCACACCGTTGCCGTAATACAGGTGGCGCAGACCCCGCCGTTACCGTAATACAGTGGCGCAGACCCCGCCGTTACCGTAATACAGGTGGGGCAGACCCTGGAGTTAAAGACCCCGGCATTACCATAATACAGGTGGCGCAGACCCCGCCGTTACCGTAATACAGGCGGCGCAGACCCCGCCGTTACCGTAATATAGGTGGCGCAGACCCCGACATTATCGTAATACAAGCGGCGCAGACCCTGGAGTTAAAGACCCCGGCGTTACCGTAACACAGGTGGCGCAGACCCCAGCTTTACCGTAATACAGGTGGCGCAAATCCCGCCGTTACCGTAATACAGGTGGCGCAGAGCCCGCCGTTACCGTAATACAGGTGGCGCAGAGCCCGCCGTTACCGTAATACAGGTGACGCAGACCCCGCCGCTATCGTAATACAGATGGCGCAGACCACACCGTTGCCGTAATACGGGTGGAGCAGACCCTGCCATTACCGTAATACAGGTGGCGCAGACCCCGCCGTTACCGTAATACAGGTGGCACTGACCCGTCCGTTACTGTATTTCCATAAATGGAACATTACAGGTGTTGTGTCCTTTGGCATTGTACTATACAGGGGGAGCGGCCTGTGTTGTATTAATATTCAGGGGAGCTGTATTAATATTCAGGGGAGCAGCATGTGTTGTCATAATATACAGGGGTAGCGGCCTGTACTGTCATAGTATACAGGTGGAGCGACCTGTGTTGTCATAATATACAGGTGGAGGGGTCTGTGGTGTCTTATTATTATTATATAGGGTGAGCGGCATGTATTGGCTTTCTATATTAGCATCCTGTGCTGTCCTAGTATACAGGGGGAGTGGCCTGTGTTGTCATAACATACAGGGATAGCATCCTGTACTGTCATAGTATACAGGGGGAGCGGCCTGTATTGTCATAATATACAGGGGTAGCATCCTGTGCTGTCATAGTATACAGGAGGAGCGGCCTGTGTTGTCATCCTGTGCTGTCATAGTATACAGGAGGAGCGGCCTGTATAGTCATAATATACAGGGGTAGCATCCTGTGCCGTCGTATACAGGGGGAGCGGCCTGTGCTGTCATAGTATACAGGGGGAGCAGCCTGTGGTGTCTTGTTACTGTTATTATATTGGGTGAGCAGCATGTATTGGCTTTCTATACAGAAGGAGTGGCCTGTGCTGTCATTGTATACAGGGGTAGCATCCTGTGCTGTCATAGTATACAGGGGGAGCGGCCTGTGTTGCTAAAATATACAAGGTTAGCAGCCTGTGTTGTCATAGTCTACAGGGGGTGCGGCCTGTGTTTTCATAATATACAGGGGTAGCATCATATGCTGTTATAGTATACAGGGGGAGCGGCCTGTATTAACATAATATACAGGGGTAGCATCATATGCTGTCATAGTATACAGGTGGAGCGGCCTGTGTTTTCATAATATACAGGGGTAGCATCATATGCTGTTATAGTATACAGGGGGAGTGGCCTGTGTTTACATAATATACAAGGGTAGCATCATCTGCTGTCATAGTATACAGGTGGAGCGGCCTGTGTTGTCATAATATACAGGGGTAGCATCCTGTGCCGTCATTGTATATAGGGGTAGTGACTTTATATACAGGGGCAGCGTCCTGTACTTTCATAGTATACAGGAGGAGCGACCTGTGTTGTCATAATAGACAGGCGGTGGGGCCTGTGGTGTCTTGTTACTATTATTATATAGGGTGAGCAGCATGTATTGGCTTTCTATACAGAAGGAGCGGCCTGTATTGTCATAGTATACAGGGGTAGCATCCTGTGCCGTCATTGTATACATGGGGAGCGGCCTGTGCTGTCATAGTATACAGGGGGAGCAGCCTGTGGTGTCTTGCTACTATTATTATATAGGGTGAGCAGCATGTATTTGCTTTCTATACAGAAGGAGTGGCCTGTGCTGTCATAGTATACAGGGGTAGCATCCTGTGCTGTTATAGTATACAGGAGAAGCAGCCTGTATTGTCATAGTATACAGTTGTAGCATCCTGTGCCGTCATTGTATACAGGGGGAGTGGCCTGTGCTGTCATAGTATAAAGGGGGAGAGGCCTGTGTTTTCATAATATACAGGGGTAGCATCCTGTGCTGTCATAGTATACAGGAGGAGCAGCCTGTATTGTCATAGTATACAGTTGTAGCATCCTGTGCCGTCATTGTATACAGGGGGAGTGGCCTGTGCTGTCATAGTATACAGGGGGAGCAGCCTGTGGTGTCTTGCTACTATTATTATATAGGGTGAGCAGCATTTATTGGCTTTCTATACAGAAGGAGTGGCCTGTGTTGTCATAATATACAGGGGTAGCATCCTGTGCTGTCATAGTATACAAAGGGAGCTGCCTGTGTTGCTATAATATACAGGGGTAGTATCCTGTGCTGTCATAGTATACAGAGGAGCGGCCTGTGTTGTCATAATATACAGAGGGAGCGGCCTGTGTTGTCATAATATACAGGGGTAGTATCCTGTGCTGTCATAGTATACAGGGGGAGCGGCATGTGTTGTCATAATATACAGGGGTAGCTTTCTGTGCTGTCATAGTATACAGGGGGAGCGGCCTGTGTTGTATTTATTATTTATTAGCAGTTTCTTATATAGCGCAGCATATTCCGTTGCGTTTTACAATTAGAACAGCAGTAATAGAACAAAACTGTGTAAAAACAGACAGACATAGAGGTAGGAAGGCCCTGCTCGCATGCTTACAATCTATGGGGAAATAGGCATTAGTACACAAGGATAGATGCTACCTGTTGCATAATGGTCCACCAGCTTGCTAGGTTCTTAATGGGTTGTATGATATGATCACCCAGCGATGAGATGAGGTACAGACTGAGAACAGCAGAGGACCCAAGACTGAGCCTTGCGTTACTCCAACTGATAGAGGTAGAGAAGAAGAGATAGAATCAGAGAAGTGAACACTGAAAGAGCGATTAGATAGGTAGGATGAGAACCAGGAGAGGGCTGTGTCCTGAAGACCTAGAGATTGTAGTATTTGTATGAGAAGAGAGTGGTCAACAGAGTCATAAGCAGCAGAGAGATCTAGAAGAATGAGTAGTGTGTAGTGGGCTTTAGATCTAGCAGTGACTAGATCATTCACTACTTTGGTCAGTGCCGTCTCTGTGGAGTGTTGGGCATGAAAGCCTAACTGAAGTGGGTCCAATAAGTTGTGGGAGTTAAGAATGTGTGTGAGGCAAGTGTAGGCAAGTCTCTCAAGTAGCTTGGAGGGACCTGGTAGCTGAGAAATGGGACGGTAGTTAGAGAGTGTGTTTGGGTCAGAGTTGTGTTTTTTTAGAATGGGAGTAATCACTGCATGCTTAAACAGAGAGGGAAATATACCAGTAGAGAGAGAGAGATTACAGATTTTAGTTAAGGTTGGGATAAGCACAGGAGACAAAGTTTTACTGACTTGTGAGGGTATAGGATCAAGAGGAGAGGTAGTGGAGTAGGAGGATGAAAAGAGTGTTGATACTTCATCTTCACTTGTAGGATCAAATGAAGAGAAAGTGCCAGAGGGTTCAGGTAGGGAATTGAGCAGGTCACTGGCTGAGGAAGAGCATACCATTTCATCTCAGATTTTATCACTCTTATCCTTGAAGTAGGAGGCAAGTTCTTGTGCACTGATAGTAGCTAGTGGGGGAGGTGAGGGAGGGTAAAAAAGTGATTTATATGTATTAGAAAGTCACTTGGGGTTGGTGGCATGAGAAGAGATGAGAGATTAGAAGTATGTTTCTTTGGCAGTGACCAGAGCCTGATGATATGAGTGGTAGGTGGTCTTATATATGAGGAAGTCACTTGGATTCTGAGATTTTCGCCACTGACATTCTACTTTACATGACAGTTTTTGTAGGTGTCTTGTTGATTTAGAGTGCCACGGTTGACATCTAAGCCTACGTGGAGTGTGATGGGTAGGTGGAGCCACTTCATCAAGGGCACTCTCTCTGGGGTCTTGTGCAGGTGGGATACAGCAGTGTCAGATGTGGTAAATGTAGAGATTGATGAGAGAAGTTGTTGCAGAGAAGTGGAAAGTTGTTGAAAATGTATATTGTTAGTATTTCTGCGTGTTAGAGGAGGCTTGCTAGGTTTTAGTGTCATAGAATTTAGAGTAATAGAAGAGATTGTGAAGGTGATCAGGTTGTGATCAGAGAGAGGGAAAGGAGGGTTAATGAATTCAGAAACTGAGCAGAGCCCGGTGAATACAAGATCAAGGCAGTGGCCCTTCTGGTGTGTAGCGATGTCAGACCATTGGGTGAGGCCAAGAGAGGAGGTTAGAGAGAGGAGTTTGGAGGAAGTGAGGGAGCCAGGCAGAAAAATCTTCTAGAAATTGTTGCTCGAGTTGCCCAGGAGGGCAATAGATAGCTTCAACACGCAGGGAGAAGGGGGAGGGGGGAATCCTGATAGAGTGAACTTCAAATGATGTGAATGCGAGTGATGGAACCTGAGGTAGAAAAGTGTATGTGGAAAATTGGGACAGTAAGATTCCAACCCCACCACCTTTACTATTACCAGGCCTGGGGGAGTGTGTGAAGTGGAAACCACTGTGTGACAGTGCTGCAGGGGAGGCCGTGTCTGATTGTGTGAGCCAGGTTTCTGTTATAGCCAGCAGATTAAAGTTGTGAGATATGAAGAGATCATGTTTGGATGATAATTTGTTACAAACAGAGCGTGCGTTCCATAAGCCACATTTTAGTAACTTGTAGGGGGATGGGAGACAGGTGATATTTATGAGGTTAGATGGATTTGTATGTTGTTTTGAAATAGCTGAGTGTGAGAGAGACAGGTGGCTGGGGCCTGGATTTGGTGATATGGCACCAGCTAATAAAAGCAGAAGAGTGAGATAAATATTGGTGGATGTTTGCGAGTGTTAATTCTGGTGGCCAATTGTGGTTGTTAAAGTACTTGCAGAGAAGTAAGTATAAAGCTCATGAGTGTTTAGAAGAGGGGAGTGGAGAATAGAAGCTGTAATGTGTACAGAGGGTGAGTGTAGAATGTGTTAATTTTGGTGAGAATTCCATGAATTGAAATAAGAAACAGTAGTTTGATGAACATGCTGTGGTCGTTTGTGAGATCATTTTGGGTTAAGTGGTTTAAGTAAGTTACCTTTTCTTAATGTTGCTCAATGTTTGTTCAATTGTTTATTTAACTGTTCTGATAACACACTTCTTAATGCCACGCAAGCAGAGGTGACTGCCGGGAATGGGACATTATACAGTTACACCAGGGGACGTGTCTGGGTGATGACTGGAGAGGTGACTGCTGGGAATGGGACATTATACAGTAACACCAGGGGATGTGTCTGGGTGACGACTGGAGAGGTGACTGCTGGGAATGGGACATTATACAGTAACACCAGGGGATGTGTCTTGGTGATGACTGGAGAGGTGACTGCTGGGAATGGGACATTATACAGTAACACCAGGGGATGTGTCTGGGTGATGACTGGAGAGGTGACTGCTGGGAATGGGGCATTATACAGTAATACCAGGGAAAGTGTCTGGGTGATGACTGGAGAGGTGACTGCTGGGAATGGGACATTATACAGTAACACCAGGGGATGTGTCTTGGTGATGACTGGAGAGGTGACTGCTGGGAATGGGACATTATACAGTAACACCAGGGGATGTGTCTTGGTGATGACTGGAGAGGTGACTGCTGGGAATGGGACATTATACAGTAACACCAGGGGATGTGTCTGGGTGATGACTGGAGAGGTGACTGCTGGGAATGGGACATTATACAGTAACACCAGGGGATGTGTCTGGGTGATGACTGGAGAGGTGACTGCTGGGAATGGGACATTATACAGTAACACCAGGGGATGTGTCTGGGTGATGACTGGAGAGGTGACTGCTGGGAATGGGGCATTATACAGTAACACCAGGGCATGTGTCTGGGTGATGACTGGAGAGGTGACTGCTGGGAATGGGGCAATATAGTAACACAAGGGGTTGTGTCCGGGTGATGACTGCAGAGGTGACTGCTGGGAGTGGGACATTATACAGTAACACGGGGGATGTGTCTGGGTGATGACTGGAGAGGTGACTGCTGGGAATGGGGCATTATACAGTAACACCAGGGAATGTGTCTGGGTGATGACTGGAGAGGTGGCTGCTGGGAATGGTACATTATACAGTAACGCCAGGGGATGTGTCTGGGTGATGACTGGAGAGGTGACTGCTGGGAATGGTACATTATACAGTAACGCCAGGGGATGTGTCTGGGTGATGACTGGAGAGGTGACTGCTGGGAATGGAGCATTATGCAGTAACATCGGGGGACGTGTCTGGGTGATGACTGGATAGGTGACTGCTGGGAATGGGACATTATACAGTAACACCCGGGGACTTGTCTGGGTGATGACTGGAGAGGTGACTGCTGGGAATAGGACATTATACAGTAACACCAGGGGATGTGTCTGGGTGATGACTGGAGAGGTGACTGCTGGGAATGGGGCATTATGCAGTAACATCGGGGGACGTGTCTGGGTGATGACTGGATAGGTGACTGCTGGGAATGGGACATTATACAGTAACACCCGGGGACTTGTCTGGGTGATGACTGGAGAGGTGACTGCTGGGAATGGGGCATTATACAGTAACACCAGGGGATGTGTCTGGGTGATGACTGGAGAGGTGACTGCTGGGAATGGGACATTAGACAGTAACACCAGGGGATGTGTCTGTGTGATGGCTGGAGAGGTGACTGCTGGGAATGGGGCATTATACAGTAACACCAGGGGACGTGTCTGGGTGATGACTGGAGATGTGACTGCTGGGAATGGGACATTATACAGTAACACCAGGGGATGTGTCTGGGTGATGACTGGAGAGGTGACTGCTGGGAATGGGACATTATACAGTAACACCAGGGGATGTGTCTGGGTGATGACTGGAGAGGTGACTGCTGGGAATGGGACATTATACAGTAACACCAGGGGACGTGTCTGGGTGATGACTGGAGAGGTGGCTGCTGGGAATGGGACATTATACAGTAACACCAGGGGCTGTGTCTAGGTGATGACTGGAGAGGTGGCTGCTGGGAATGGGACATTATACAGTAACACCAGGGGATGTGTCTGGGTGATGACTGGAGAGGTGACTTCTGGGAATGGGACATTATACAGTAACACCAGGGGACGTGTCTGGGTGATGACTGGAGAGGTGACTGCTGGGAATGGGACATTATACAGTAACACCAGGGAATGTGTCTGGGTGATGACTGGAGAGGTGACTGCTGGGAATGGGGCATTATACAGTAACACCAGGGAATGTGTCTGGGTGATGACTGGAGAGGTGACTGCTGGGAATGGGGCATTATAAAGTAACACCAGGGGATGTGTCTGGGTGATGACTGTATCACTGTGTGTGTTGGGTGTCTATAAGGTGTCAGGATGTCACTGTCTATGTCTCCATGCAGGAGGGGGAGTATATAGAGGAACACAGGGGTCTGTACAAGGACGTGATGATGGAGAATCACCGGCCCCTCACATCACTGGGTAAGAGGAGACTGTCATGTATTGTACAGGGGAGAGCAGGTATGGGGACCCCCTATATACACACATCATCTGATAATCACATATATACACTGTACTCAGTCACTGTGTGTCTCCTACAGATGGGCTCAGTAACAGAGATACCCCAGAGAGATGTCCCCGTCCTCTGTATTCCCAGGATTGTACAGAGGAGAATCACTGGACCCCACAGGAGGATCAGGTAGGTGGGATTTAGGGTCTCCCCAATATACCAAAGTGACTGTCACTATATGATCTTTAGAGCAGCTGTGTGTTTTATACACTGATATTATACTGTTTCACCTCAGTTTAATCTAACACTATGCAAATGCCATTGTATTATTTTCTCATACGTCCTAGAGGATGCTGGGGTCACAACAAGAACCATGGGGTATAGACGGTATCCACAGGAAACATGGGCACTTTAAGACTTTAAAAGCGGTGTGAACTGGCTCCTCCCTCTATGCCCCTCCTCCAGACTCCAGTTAGATTATGTGCCCAGTGAGACTGGATGCACACTGAGGAGCTCTACTGAGTTTCTCTGAAAACACTTTATGTTAGGTTTTTTTATTTTCAGGGAGGCTGCTGGCAACAGTCTCCCTGCTTCGTGGGACTTACGGGAGAGAAGTCAGACTGACTTCTGTAAGTTTCAAGGCTCTGCTTCTTTGGCTACAGGACACCATTAGCTCCTGAGGGTCTGATCGCTAGGTACGCCTAGATGCTCGTTCCCAGAGCCCGCCGTCACCCCCCTTGCAGAGCCAGAAGTCAGAAGACAGGTGAGTAGAAGAAGATCAGAAGACTTCAGTGACGGCTTTGAGGTACAGCACAGCGGCCACGCTGCGCGCCATGCTCCCACACTCAGAGGCACTACAGGGTGCAGGGGGGGGGGGGGGGCGCCCTGGGCAGCATTTTAACCTCAAAATAACTGACTGGCAAGAGCGGACATAGTGCCAGGGCACTGTCCGGACCCCCGCCAGTATAAAAAAGTTTAAAAAGAGCAGGTCTGAAGCGCGCCATTACGGGGGCGGAGCTTAGCCCTCACAGCACCCAGCCCGGCGCCATTTTCTCTACACAGGCTGCAGAGACGCTGGTCCTTCCTCACAATGCTGTACAAGTAACAGGGTGCAAAATGGGGGGGGGGGGGGTTCGGGCACAGTGATTTTGGTGCATTGTATGTAATTTATAAAAGCGCTGCAGGTCTGGGACATTTTCTGTAGTATTTTCAGACCGGTTTGGGCGCTGGGATGTGAGCTAGCAATATCTCCCTCTGTGTCTCTCTGACAGGCTTTACTGTGGGTCTGTCCCCTATAGGCCCAGTGTATCTGCGTGTGGTGGGTGCACGTGTGTCGGCATGTCTGAGGCGGAGTGCTCTTCCCAGGAGGAGACTATGTTAGGGACACAAATGGCTGTGGGAGTGACCCTGTTGGCACCGCCGACACCTGATGGAGTGAATGTTTTGAGTGCTTTAAATGATAAATAAAAGATTGGATAAATCTGAGTCCCAGAACCAGGCTTGGAAGAAATCCATAGAGGATGTGTTGTTTCAAGTCCAGACGCCCTCGGGGTCACAAAAACGTTCATTTGCCCAGCTGACAAACACGGATACCGACACGGACACTGACTCAAGTGTCGACTATAGTGATGCCAGATTAGATCTAAAACTGGCAAAGAGCATTCAGTACATGATTGTGGCAATAAAAGACGTGTTACATATCACTGAGGACCCTGCTGTTCCTGATACTAGGGTCTGTATGTATAAAGGAAAGAAACCTGTGGTAACGTTTCCTCCCTCTCATGAACTGAACACGCTTTGTGAAAAGGTTTGGGAAAGTCCTGACAAAAAGTTTCAGATTCCCAAAAGGATTGTAATGGCATATCCGTTTCCCTCTGGGGATAGGGAAAAATGGGAGTCACCCCCCATTGTGGACAAAGCTCTGTCACGGCTGTCCAAAAAGGTGGCTCTCCCGTCCCCTGACACGGCAGCCGTAAAGGATCCCGCGGATCGTAGGCAGGAAAATACATTGAAATCCATTTATGTCACCACGGGTACGCTACTCAGACCAGCCATTGCTTCTGCGTGGGTGAGTAGTGCTTTCAAAAAATGGGCAGATAACCTGTCGTCTGAATTGGATACCCTAGATAGGAATAGCATTCTTTTGACACTAGGACTAGGTCATATCAGGGACGCTGCAGTCTACCTAAAAGAAGCTGCGAGAGATATTGGCCTCTTGGGATCACGAGCCAATGCCATGGCAGTCTCAGCTAGGAGAACATTGTGGATTTATCAATGGAATGCTGATGCTGACTCTAAGAAAGCTATGGAGTCTCCACCATATAATGGTGGTGTGTTGTTTGGTGACGGCTTCGCTGATTTGGTATCTACGGCTACCGCGGGTAAATCATCATTTTTACCTTATGTGCCTGCACCACAAAAGAAAGCACACCACTATCAGATGCAGTCCTTTCGGCCCAATAAATACAGAATGGTCCGAGCGTCTTCCTTCCTTGCTATGAGAGGAAAGGGAAAAGGTAAACGATCACCGGCCGTGGCCGGTTCCCAGGAGCAGAAGTCCTCCCGGCTTCTGCCAAGTCCACCGCATCACGCTGGGACTCCTCTGCGGGAGTCCGCACCGGTGGGGTCATGTCTCAGGCTCTTCAGTCAGTTCTGGGCTCGTTCGGCCCTGGACCCATGGGTTTTAGAAATAGTGTCCTAAGGGTACAAACTGGAGTTTCAAGACGTCTCCCCTCACCGATTTTTAAAATCAGCCTTACCAGCTTCTCTTCCAGACAGGGAGGTGGTATGCGCCGCAATACAAAAAAGACTTTTGTTCAAGCCTGTTTGTGGTCCCGAAGCCAGACGGCTCAGTCAGACCAACCGTGAACCTCAAATCCCTAAATTTCTACCTAAAAAAATTCAAATTCAAGATGGAATCTCTCCGGGCAGTGATCTCCAGTCTGGAGGAGGGGGATTTTATTGTGTCGGTAGACCTAAAGGATGCCTACTTGCATGTTCCCATTTATTCCCCACATCAGTCTTACCTGAGGTTTGCAGTTCGGGATTGTCATTACCAATTTCAGACGTTGCCGTTTGGTCTGTCCATGGCTCCGAGGGTTTTGACCAAAGTAATGGCCAAAATGATGCTTCTCCTACACAACCAAGGAGTCACGATTATCCCGTACTTGGACGATCTCCTGATAAAGGCGAGATCCAGGGACCAGTTGATGCAGAACATTATCCTCTCCCTGACAATTCTGTAGCAACATGGTTGGCTCCTAAACTTGCCAAAATCACAGTTGGTTCCGACGAGACGGCTGTAGTTTTTGGGAATTATTCTGGACACAGAATTACAGAGAGTCTTTCTTCCAGTGGAAAAGGCTCTGGAACTTCAATGTCTGGTCAAACAATTGCTGAAACCAGCAAGAGTGTCCATCCATCAATGCACTCGGCTGCTGGGAAAGATAGTGGCGGCCTACGAGGCCATTCAGTTTGGCAGATTCCATGCCAGAGTGTTTCAGTGGGACCTGTTGGACAAGTGGTCCGGGTCCCATCTGCACATGCACCGATGGATAAACCTGTCTTCCAAGACCAGAATCTCACTCCTGTGGTGGCTGCACAGTTCTCACTTCCTAGAGGGATGCAGGTTCGGGATCCAGGACTGGATCTTAGTGACCACGGATGCGAGTCTCCGAGGCTGGGGAGCAGTCACGCAAGGGGAAAGCTTCCAGGGAAGATGGTCAAGCCAGGAAATGTGTCTACACATAAACGTTCTGGAGTTAAGGGCCATTCACAACGGCCTTCTGCAAGAGGAACATCTTCGCAATCGGCCCGTTTTGATTCAGTCGGACAAAATAACAGCAGTAGCGTACATAAACTGCCAGGGTGAAACAAAGAGCAGAGCGGCAATAGCAGAGGCCACAAAGGTGCTCTGTTGGGCGGAAAGGCATACAAGCGCTCTGTCAGCAATCTTTATTTCAGGAGTGGATAACTGGGAAGCAGACTTCCTCAGCAGACACAATCTCCATCCAGGAGAGTGGGGTCTTCATCAAGAGGTCTTTGCAGAAGTGACAAGTCTTTGGGGAATTCCTCAAATAGACATGATGGCGTCTCGCCTCAACAAGAAACCTCAGGATATTGTTCCAGGTCAAGAGACCCTCAAGCAATAGCAGTGGATGTCCTAGTGACACTGTGGGTGTTTCAGTCGGTGTACGTGTTTCCTCTGCTTCCACTCATTCCAAAAGTGATAAAGATCATAAGAAGAACAAAGGTTCAAGCGATCCTCATTGTTCGAGACTGGCCAAGAAAGGTTTGGTATCCGGATCTTCTGGAATTACTCGTAGGAGATCTCTGGCCTCTTCCTCTGAGGGAGGATCTGTTACAGCAGGGGCCGTGCGTGTTCCAAGACTTACCGCGACTTCGTTTGACGGCTTGGAGGTTGAACGCCGGATCCTAACCCGGAAGGGTATTCCCGAGGAAGTTATCCCCACTCTTATTCAGGCCAGGAAGGAAGTAACGATCAAACATTACCACCATATTTGGAGAAAATATGTGTCTTGGTGTGAATCCAGGAAGGCTCCTACGGAACAATTTCAGTTAGGACGTTTTCTCCATTTTCTACAAGCCGGTGTGTATGCAGGCCTAAAGTGGGCTCAATGAAAGTTCAAATTTCAGCTTTAACGGTTTTCTTCCAAAAACAATTGGCCTCTCTTCCAGAAGTTCAGACCTTTGTGAAAGGCGTGTTGCACATCCAACCTCCCTTTGTGCACCCTGTGGCACCGTGGGATCTTAACGTGGTGTTGCAATTCCTTCAATCTCATTGGTTTGAACCTTTGCAGAAGGTAGAGTTAAAATGTCTTACTTGGAAAGTGGTCATGCAGTTGGTG
>NW_026969149.1:0-53000 GCF_028390025.1 Pseudophryne corroboree
CGACACAGAGGTAGGTACAGCAGTGGCCTACCGTACTGCTATATACAGTATAATGGACCTGGTGGACACTGTCAGCAGACTGCGTTTATAGTATAAAAAAAGACACCACAGGTATACAATGTAGATGGATGGATAGTATACTTATGGACGACGAGTGACGACACAGAGGTAGGCTACAGCAGTGGCCTACCGTACTGCTATATACAGTATAATGGACCTGGTGGACACTGTCAGCAGACTGCGTTTATAGTATAAAAAAAAGACACCACAGGTATACAATGTAGATGGATGGATAGTATAGTTATGGACGACGAGTGACGACACAGAGGTAGGTACAGCAGTGGCCTACCGTACTGCTATATACAGTATAATGGACCTGGTGGACACTGTCAGCAGACTGCGTTTATAGTATAAAAAAAAGACACCACAGGTATACAATGTAGATGGATGGATAGTATACTTATGGACGACGAGTGACGACACAGAGGTAGGTACAGCAGTGGCCTACCGTACTGCTATATACAGTATAATGGACCTGGTGGACACTGTCAGCAGACTGCGTTTATAGTATAAAAAAAAGACACCATAGGTATACAATGTAGATGGATGGATAGTATACTTATGGACGACGAGTGACGACACAGAGGTAGGTACAGCAGTGGCCTACCGTACTGCTATATACAGTATAATGGACCTGGTGGACACTGTCAGCAGACTGCGTTTATAGTATAAAAAAAAGACACCACAGGTATACAATGAGATGGATGGATAGTATAGTTATGGACGATGAGTGACGACACAGAGGTAGGTACAGCAGTGGCCTACCGT
Source organism: Pseudophryne corroboree (assembly GCF_028390025.1). Lineage (NCBI taxonomy): Eukaryota > Metazoa > Chordata > Amphibia > Anura > Myobatrachidae > Pseudophryne > Pseudophryne corroboree. The sequence continues at coordinate 829 of NW_026969149.1, forward strand.
ACTGCTATATACAGTATAATGGACCTGGTGGACACTGTCAGCAGACTGCGTTTATAGTATAAAAAAAAGACACCACAGGTATACAATGTAGATGGATGGATAGTATACTTATGGACGACGAGTGACGACACAGAGGTAGGTACAGCAGTGGCCAACCGTACTGCTATATACAGTATAATGGACCTGGTGGACACTGTCAGCAGACTGCGTTTATAGTATAAAAAAAAAGACACCACAGGTATACAATGTAGATGGATGGATAGTATACTTTATGGACGACGAGTGACGACACAGAGGTAGGTACAGCAGTGGCCTACCGTACTGCTATATACAGTATAATGGACCTGGTGGACACTGTCAGCAGACTGCGTTTATAGTATAAAAAAAAGACACCACAGGTATACAATGTAGATGGATGGATAGTATACTTATGGACGACGAGTGATGACACAGAGGTAGGTACAGCAGTGGCCTACCGTACTGCTATATACAGTTTAATGGACCTGGTGGACACTGTCAGCAGACTGCGTTTATAGTATAAAAAAAAGACACCACAGGTATACAATGTAGATGGATGGATAGTATACTTATGGACGATGAGTGACGACACAGAGGTAGGTACAGCAGTGGCCTACCGTACTGCTATATACAGTATAATGGACCTGGTGGACACTGTCAGCAGACTGCGTTTATAGTATAAAGAATAAAAGACACCACAGGTATACAATGTAGATGGATGGATAGTATACTTATGGACGACGAGTGACGACACAGAGGTAGGTACAGCAGTGGCCTACCGTACTGCTATATACAGCATAATGGACCTGGTGGACACTGTCAGCAGACTGCGTTTATAGTATTAAAGAAAAAAAGACACCACAGGTATACAATGTAGATGGATGGATGGATAGTATACTTATGGATGACGAGTGACGACACAGAGGTAGGTACAGCAGTGGCCTACCGTACTGCTATATACAGTATAATGGACCTGGTGGACACTGTCAGCAGACTGCGTTTATAGTATAAAAAAAAGACACCACAGGTATACACTGTAGATGGATGGATAGTATACTTAAGGACGACGAGTGACGACACAGAGGTAGGTACAGCAGTGGCCTACCGTACTGCTATATACAGTATAATGGACCTGGTGGACACTGTCAGCAGACTGCGTTTATAGTATAAAAAAAAGACACCACAGGTATACAATGTAGATGGATGGATAGTATACTTATGGACGACGAGTGACGACACAGAGGTAGGTACAGCAGTGGCCTACCGTACTGCTATATACAGTATAATGGACCTGGTGGACACTGTCAGCAGACTGCGTTTATAGTATTAAAAAAAAGACACCACAGGTATACAATGTAGATGGATGGATAGTATACTTATGGACGACGAGTGACGACACAGAGGTAGGTACAGCAGTGGCCAACCGTACTGCTATATACAGTATAATGGACCTGGTGGACACTGTCAGCAGACTGCGTTTATAGTATAAAAAAAAAGATACCACAGGTGTACAATGTAGATGGATGGATAGTATACTTATGGATGACGAGTGACGACACAGAGGTAGGTACAGCAGTGGCCTACCGTACTGCTATATACAGTATAATGGACCTGGTGGATACTGTCAGCAGACTGCGTTTATAGTATAAAAAAAAGACACCACAGGTATACAATGTAGATGGATGGATAGTATAGTTATGGACGACGAGTGACGACACAGAGGTAGGTACAGCAGTGGCCTACCGTACTGCTATATACAGTATAATGGACCTGGTGGACACTGTCAGCAGACTGCGTTTATAGTATAAAAAAAAAGACACCACAGGTATACAATGTAGATGGATGGATAGTATACTTATGGACGACGAGTGACGACACAGAGGTAGGTACAGCAGTGGCCTACCGTACTGCTATATACAGTATAATGGACCTGGTGGACACTGTCAGCAGACTGCGTTTATAGTATAAAAAAAGACACCATAGGTATACAATGTAGATGGATGGATAGTATACTTATGGACGACGAGTGACGACACAGAGGTAGGTACAGCAGTGGCCTACCGTACTGCTATATACAGTATAATGGACCTGGTGGACACTGTCAGCAGACTGCGTTTATAGTATAAAAAAAAGACACCACAGGTATACAATGTAGATGGATGGATAGTATAGTTATGGACGATGAGTGACGACACAGAGGTAGGTACAGCAGTGGCCTACCGTACTGCTATATACAGTATAATGGACCTGGTGGACACTGTCAGCAGACTGCGTTTATAGTATAAAAAAAAGACACCACAGGTATACAATGTAGATGGATGGATAGTATACTTATGGACGACGAGTGACGACACAGAGGTAGGTACAGCAGTGGCCAACCGTACTGCTATATACAGTATAATGGACCTGGTGGACACTGTCAGCAGACTGCGTTTATAGTATAAAAAAAAAAGACACCACAGGTATACAATGTAGATGGATGGATAGTATACTTTATGGACGACGAGTGACGACACAGAGGTAGGTACAGCAGTGGCCTACCGTACTGCTATATACAGTATAATGGACCTGGTGGACACTGTCAGCAGACTGCGTTTATAGTATAAAAAAAAGACACCACAGGTATACAATGTAGATGGATGGATAGTATACTTATGGACGACGAGTGATGACACAGAGGTAGGTACAGCAGTGGCCTACCGTACTGCTATATACAGTTTAATGGACCTGGTGGACACTGTCAGCAGACTGCGTTTATAGTATAAAAAAAAGACACCACAGGTATACAATGTAGATGGATGGATAGTATACTTATGGACGATGAGTGACGACACAGAGGTAGGTACAGCAGTGGCCTACCGTACTGCTATATACAGTATAATGGACCTGGTGGACACTGTCAGCAGACTGCGTTTATAGTATAAAGAATAAAAGACACCACAGGTATACAATGTAGATGGATGGATAGTATACTTATGGACGACGAGTGACGACACAGAGGTAGGTACAGCAGTGGCCTACCGTACTGCTATATACAGCATAATGGACCTGGTGGACACTGTCAGCAGACTGCGTTTATAGTATTAAAGAAAAAAAGACACCACAGGTATACAATGTAGATGGATGGATGGATAGTATACTTATGGATGACGAGTGACGACACAGAGGTAGGTACAGCAGTGGCCTACCGTACTGCTATATACAGTATAATGGACCTGGTGGACACTGTCAGCAGACTGCGTTTATAGTATAAAAAAAAGACACCACAGGTATACACTGTAGATGGATGGATAGTATACTTAAGGACGACGAGTGACGACACAGAGGTAGGTACAGCAGTGGCCTACCGTACTGCTATATACAGTATAATGGACCTGGTGGACACTGTCAGCAGACTGCGTTTATAGTATAAAAAAAAGACACCACAGGTATACAATGTAGATGGATGGATAGTATACTTATGGACGACGAGTGACGACACAGAGGTAGGTACAGCAGTGGCCTACCGTACTGCTATATACAGTATAATGGACCTGGTGGACACTGTCAGCAGACTGCGTTTATAGTATTAAAAAAAAGACACCACAGGTATACAATGTAGATGGATGGATAGTATACTTATGGACGACGAGTGACGACACAGAGGTAGGTACAGCAGTGGCCAACCGTACTGCTATATACAGTATAATGGACCTGGTGGACACTGTCAGCAGACTGCGTTTATAGTATAAAAAAAAGATACCACAGGTGTACAATGTAGATGGATGGATAGTATACTTATGGATGACGAGTGACGACACAGAGGTAGGTACAGCAGTGGCCTACCGTACTGCTATATACAGTATAATGACCTGGTGGACACTGTCAGCAGACTGCGTTATAGTATAAAAAAAAGACACCACAGGTATACAATGTAGATGGATGGATAGTATAGTTATGGACGATGAGTGATGACACAGAGGTAGGTACAGCAGTGGCCTACCGTACTGCTATATACAGTATAATGGACCTGGTGGACACTGTCAGCAGACTGCGTTTATAGTATAAAAAAAAGACACCACAGGTATACAATGTAGATGGATGGATAGTATACTTATGGACGACGAGTGACGACACAGAGGTAGGTACAGCAGTGGCCTACCGTACTGCTATATACAGTTTAATGGACCTGGTGGACACTGTCAGCAGACTGCGTTTATAGTATAAAAAAAAGACACCACAGGTATACAATGTAGATGGATGGATAGTATACTTATGGACGATGAGTGACGACACAGAGGTAGGTACAGCAGTGGCCTACCGTACTGCTATATACAGTATAATGGACCTGGTGGACACTGTCAGCAGACTGCGTTTATAGTATAAAGAGATAAAAGACACCACAGGTATACAATGTAGATGGATGGATAGTATACTTATGGACGACGAGTGACGACACAGAGGTAGGTACAGCAGTGGCCTACCGTACTGCTATATACAGTATAATGGACCTGGTGGACACTGTCAGCAGACTGCGTTTATAGTATAAAGAAAAAAAGACACCACAGGTATACAATGTAGATGGATGGATGGATAGTATACTTATGGATGACGAGTGACGACACAGAGGTAGGTACAGCAGTGGCCTACCGTACTGCTATATACAGTATAATGGACCTGGTGGACACTGTCAGCAGACTGCGTTTATAGTATAAAAAAAAGACACCACAGGTATACACTGTAGATGGATGGATAGTATACTTAAGGATGACGAGTGACGACACAGAGGTAGGTACAGCAGTGGCCTACCGTACTGCTATATACAGTATAATGGACCTGGTGGACACTGTCAGCAGACTGCGTTTATAGTATAAAAAAAAGACACCACAGGTATACAATGTAGATGGATGGATAGTATACTTATGGACGACGAGTGACGACACAGAGGTAGGTACAGCAGTGGCCTACCGTACTGCTATATACAGTATAATGGACCTGGTGGACACTGTCAGCAGACTGCGTTTATAGTATTAAAAAAAAGACACCACAGGTATACAATGTAGATGGATGGATAGTATACTTATGGACGACGAGTGACGACACAGAGGTAGGTACAGCAGTGGCCAACCGTACTGCTATATACAGTATAATGGACCTGGTGGACACTGTCAGCAGACTGCGTTTATAGTATAAAAAAAAAGATACCACAGGTGTACAATGTAGATGGATGGATAGTATACTTATGGATGACGAGTGACGACACAGAGGTAGGTACAGCAGTGGCCTACCGTACTGCTATATACAGTATAATGGACCTGGTGGACACTGTCAGCAGACTGCGTTTATAGTATAAAAAAAAAGACACCACAGGTATACAATGTAGATGGATGGATAGTATACTTATGGACGACGAGTGATGACACAGAGGTAGGTACAGCAGTGGCCTACCGTACTGCTATATACAGTATAATGGACCTGGTGGACACTGTCAGCAGACTGCGTTTATACTATAGTATAAAAAAAGACACCACAGGTATACAATGTAGATGGATGGATAGTATACTTATGGACGATGAGTGACGACACAGAGGTAGGTACAGCAGTGGCCTACCGTACTGCTATATACAGTATAATGGACCTGGTGGACACTGTCAGCAGACTGCGTTTATAGTATAAAAAAAAAGACACCACAGGTATACAATGTAGATGGATGGATAGTATACTTATGGACGACGAGTGACGACACAGAGGTAGGTACAGCAGTGGCCTACCGTACTGCTATATACAGTATAATGGACCTGGTGGACACTGTCAGCAGACTGCGTTTATAGTATAAAGAAAAAAAGACACCACAGGTATACAATGTAGATGGATGGATAGTATACTTATGGACGACGAGTGACGACACAGAGGTAGGTACAGCAGTGGCCTACCGTACTGCTATATACAGTATAATGGACCTGGTGGACACTGTCAGCAGACTGCGTTTATAGTATAAAAAAAAGACACCACAGGTATACAATGTAGATGGATGGATAGCATACTTATGGACGACGAGTGACGACACAGAGGTAGGTACAGCAGTGGCCTACCGTATTGCTATATACAGTATAATGGACCTGGTGGACACTGTCAGCAGACTGCGTTTATAGTATAGAAAAAGACACCACAGGTATACAATGTAGATGGATGGATAGTATACTTATGGACGACGAGTGACGACACAGAGGTAGGTACAGCAGTGGCCTACCGTACTGCTATATACAGTATAATGGACCTGGTGGACACTGTCAGCAGACTGCGTTTATAGTATAAAAAAAAGACACCACAGGTATACAATGTAGATGGATGGATAGTATACTTATGGATGACGAGTGACGACACAGAGGTAGGTACAGCAGTGGCCTACCGTACTGCTATATAAAGTATAATGGACCTGGTGGACACTGTCAGCAGACTGCGTTTATAGTATAAAAAAAAAGACACCACAGGTATACAATGTAGATGGATGGATAGTATACTTATGGACGACGAGTGACGACACAGAGGTAGGTACAGCAGTGGCCTACCGTACTGCTATATACAGTATAATGGACCTGGTGGACACTGTCAGCAGACTGCGTTTATAGTATAAAGAAAAAAAGACACCACAGGTATACAATGTAGATGGATGGATAGTATACTTATGGACGACGAGTGACGACACAGAGGTAGGTACAGCAGTGGCCTACCGTACTGCTATATACAGTATAATGGACCTGGTGGACACTGTCAGCAGACTGCGTTTATAGTATAAAAAAAAAGACACCACAGGTATACAATGTAGATGGATGGATAGTATACTTATGGACGACGAGTGACGACACAGAGGTAGGTACAGCAGTGGCCTACCGTACTGCTATATACAGTATAATGGACCTGGTGGACACTGTCAGCAGACTGCGTTTATAGTATAAAGAAAAAGACACCACAGGTATACAATGTAGATGGATGGATAGTATACTTATGGACGACGAGTGACGACACAGAGGTAGGTACAGCAGTGGCCTACCGTACTGCTATATACAGTATAATGGACCTGGTGGACACTGTCAGCAGACTGCGTTTATAGTATAAAGAATAAAAGACACCACAGGTATACAATGGAGATGGATGGATAGTATACTTATGGACGACGAGTGACGACACAGAGGTAGGTACAGCAGTGGCCTACCGTACTGCTATATACAGTATAATGGACCTGGTGGACACTGTCAGCAGACTGCGTTTATAGTATAAAGAAAAAAAGACACCACAGGTATACAATGTAGATGGATGGATGGATAGTATACTTATGGATGACGAGTGACGACACAGAGGTAGGTACAGCAGTGGCCTACCGTACTGCTATATACAGTATAATGGACCTGGTGGACACTGTCAGCAGACTGCGTTTATAGTATAAAAAAAAGACACCACAGGTATACACTGTAGATGGATGGATAGTATACTTAAGGACGACGAGTGACGACACAGAGGTAGGTACAGCAGTGGCCTACCGTACTGCTATATACAGTATAATGGACCTGGTGGACACTGTCAGCAGACTGCGTTTATAGTATAAAAAAAGACACCACAGGTATACAATGTAGATGGATGGATAGTATACTTATGGACGACGAGTGACGACACAGAGGTAGGTACAGCAGTGGCCTACCGTAGTGCTATATACAGTATAATGGACCTGGTGGACACTGTCAGCAGACTGCGTTTATAGTAGTAAAAAAAAGACACCACAGGTATACAATGTAGATGGATGGATAGTATACTTATGGACGACGAGTGACGACACAGAGGTAGGTACAGCAGTGGCCAACCGTACTGCTATATACAGTATAATGGACCTGGTGGACACTGTCAGCAGACTGCGTTTATAGTATAAAAAAAAAGATACCACAGGTGTACAATGTAGATGGATGGATAGTATACTTATGGATGACGAGTGACGACACAGAGGTAGGTACAGCAGTGGCCTACCGTACTGCTATATACAGTATAATGTACCTGGTGGACACTGTCAGCAGACTGCGTTTATAGTATTAAAAAAAAGACACCACAGGTATACACTGTAGATGGATGGATAGTATACTTATGGACGACGAGTGACGACACAGAGGTAGGTACAGCAGTGGCCTACCGTACTGCTATATACAGTATAATGGACCTGGTGGACACTGTCAGCAGACTGCGTTTATAGTATAAAAAAAAGACACCACAGGTATACAATGTAGATGGATGGATAGTATAGTTATGGACGATGAGTGACGACACAGAGGTAGGTACAGCAGTGGCCTACCGTACTGCTATATACAGTATAATGGACCTGGTGGACACTGTCAGCAGACTGCGTTTATAGTATAAAAAAAGACACCACAGGTATACAATGTAGATGGATGGATAGTATACTTATGGACGACGAGTGACGACACAGAGGTAGGTACAGCAGTGGCCAACCGTACTGCTATATACAGTATAATGGACCTGGTGGACACTGTCAGCAGACTGCGTTTATAGTATAAAAAAAAAGACACCACAGGTATACAATGTAGATGGATGGATAGTATACTTTATGGACGACGAGTGACGACACAGAGGTAGGTACAGCAGTGGCCTACCGTACTGCTATATACAGTATAATGGACCTGGTGGACACTGTCAGCAGACTGCGTTTATAGTATAAAAAAAAGACACCACAGGTATACAATGTAGATGGATGGATAGTATACTTATGGATGACGAGTGACGACACAGAGGTAGGTACAGCAGTGGCCTACCGTACTGCTATATACAGTTTAATGGACCTGGTGGACACTGTCAGCAGACTGCGTTTATAGTATAAAAAAAAGACACCACAGGTATACAATGTAGATGGATGGATAGTATACTTATGGACGATGAGTGACGACACAGAGGTAGGTACAGCAGTGGCCTACCGTACTGCTATATACAGTATAATGGACCTGGTGGACACTGTCAGCAGACTGCGTTTATAGTATAAAAAAAAAGACACCACAGGTATACAATGTAGATGGATGGATAGTATACTTATGGACGACGAGTGACGACACAGAGGTAGGTACAGCAGTGGCCTACCGTACTGCTATATACAGTATAATGGACCTGGTGGACACTGTCAGCTGACTGCGTTTATAGTATTAAAAAAAGACACCACAGGTATACAATGTAGATGGATGGATAGTATACTTATGGACGACGAGTGACGACACAGAGGTAGGTACAGCAGTGGCCTACCGTACTGCTATATACAGTATAATGGACCTGGTGGACACTGTCAGCAGACTGCGTTTATAGTATAAAAAAAAGACACCACAGGTATACAATGTAGATGGATGGATAGTATACTTATGGACGACGAGTGACGACACAGAGATAGGTACAGCAGTGGCCTACCGTACTGCTATATACAGTATAATGGACCTGGTGGACACTGTCAGCAGACTGCGTTTATAGTATTAAAAAAAAGACACCACAGGTATACAATGTAGATGGATGGATAGTATACTTATGGACGACGAGTGACGACACAGAGGTAGGTACAGCAGTGGCCTACCGTACTGCTATATACAGTATAATGGACCTGGTGGACACTGTCAGCAGACTGCGTTTATAGTATTAAAAAAAGACACCACAGGTATACAATGTAGATGGATGGATAGTATAGTTATGGACGATGAGTGATGACACAGAGGTAGGTACAGCAGTGGCCTACCGTACTGCTATATACAGTATAATGGACCTGGTGGACACTGTCAGCAGACTGCGTTTATAGTATAAAAAAAAGACACCACAGGTATACAATGTAGATGGATGGATAGTATACTTATGGACGACGAGTGACGACACAGAGGTAGGTACAGCAGTGGCCTACCGTACTGCTATATACAGTTTAATGGACCTGGTGGACACTGTCAGCAGACTGCGTTTATAGTATAAAAAAAAGACACCACAGGTATACAATGTAGATGGATGGATAGTATACTTATGGACGATGAGTGACGACACAGAGGTAGGTACAGCAGTGGCCTACCGTACTGCTATATACAGTATAATGGACCTGGTGGACACTGTCAGCAGACTGCGTTTATAGTATAAAGAATAAAAGACACCACAGGTATACAATGTAGATGGATGGATAGTATACTTATGGACGACGAGTGACGACACAGAGGTAGGTACAGCAGTGGCCTACCGTACTGCTATATACAGTATAATGGACCTGGTGGACACTGTCAGCAGACTGCGTTTATAGTATAAAGAAAAAAAGACACCACAGGTATACAATGTAGATGGATGGATGGATAGTATACTTATGGATGACGAGTGACGACACAGAGGTAGGTACAGCAGTGGCCTACCGTACTGCTATATACAGTATAATGGACCTGGTGGACACTGTCAGCAGACTGCGTTTATAGTATAAAAAAAAGACACCACAGGTATACACTGTAGATGGATGGATAGTATACTTAAGGATGACGAGTGACGACACAGAGGTAGGTACAGCAGTGGCCTACCGTACTGCTATATACAGTATAATGGACCTGGTGGACACTGTCAGCAGACTGCGTTTATAGTATAAAAAAAAGACACCACAGGTATACAATGTAGATGGATGGATAGTATACTTATGGACGACGAGTGACGACACAGAGGTAGGTACAGCAGTGGCCTACCGTACTGCTATATACAGTATAATGGACCTGGTGGACACTGTCAGCAGACTGCGTTTATAGTATTAAAAAAAAGACACCACAGGTATACAACGTAGATGGATGGATAGTATACTTATGGACGACGAGTGACGACACAGAGGTAGGTACAGCAGTGGCCAACCGTACTGCTATATACAGTATAATGGACCTGGTGGACACTGTCAGCAGACTGCGTTTATAGTATAAAAAAAAAGATACCACAGGTGTACAATGTAGATGGATGGATAGTATACTTATGGATGACGAGTGACGACACAGAGGTAGGTACAGCAGTGGCCTACCGTACTGCTATATACAGTATAATGGACCTGGTGGACACTGTCAGCAGACTGCGTTTATAGTATAAAAAAAAAAGACACCACAGGTATACAATGTAGATGGATGGATAGTATACTTATGGACGACGAGTGATGACACAGAGGTAGGTACAGCAGTGGCCTACCGTACTGCTATATACAGTATAATGGACCTGGTGGACACTGTCAGCAGACTGCGTTTATACTATAGTATAAAAAAAGACACCACAGGTATACAATGTAGATGGATGGATAGTATACTTATGGACGATGAGTGACGACACAGAGGTAGGTACAGCAGTGGCCTACCGTACTGCTATATACAGTATAATGGACCTGGTGGACACTGTCAGCAGACTGCGTTTATAGTATAAAAAAAAAGACACCACAGGTATACAATGTAGATGGATGGATAGTATACTTATGGACGACGAGTGACGACACAGAGGTAGGTACAGCAGTGGCCTACCGTACTGCTATATACAGTATAATGGACCTGGTGGACACTGTCAGCAGACTGCGTTTATAGTATAAAGAAAAAAAGACACCACAGGTATACAATGTAGATGGATGGATAGTATACTTATGGACGACGAGTGACGACACAGAGGTAGGTACAGCAGTGGCCTACCGTACTGCTATATACAGTATAATGGACCTGGTGGACACTGTCAGCAGACTGCGTTTATAGTATAAAAAAAAGACACCACAGGTATACAATGTAGATGGATGGATAGTATACTTATGGACGACGAGTGACGACACAGAGGTAGGTACAGCAGTGGCCTACCGTATTGCTATATACAGTATAATGGACCTGGTGGACACTGTCAGCAGACTGCGTTTATAGTATAGAAAAAGACACCACAGGTATACAATGTAGATGGATGGATAGTATACTTATGGACGACGAGTGACGACACAGAGGTAGGTACAGCAGTGGCCTACCGTACTGCTATATACAGTATAATGGACCTGGTGGACACTGTCAGCAGACTGCGTTTATAGTATAAAAAAAAGACACCACAGGTATACAATGTAGATGGATGGATAGTATACTTATGGATGACGAGTGACGACACAGAGGTAGGTACAGCAGTGGCCTACCGTACTGCTATATAAAGTATAATGGACCTGGTGGACACTGTCAGCAGACTGCGTTTATAGTATAAAAAAAAAGACACCACAGGTATACAATGTAGATGGATGGATAGTATACTTATGGACGACGAGTGACGACACAGAGGTAGGTACAGCAGTGGCCTACCGTACTGCTATATACAGTATAATGGACCTGGTGGACACTGTCAGCAGACTGCGTTTATAGTATAAAGAAAAAAAGACACCACAGGTATACAATGTAGATGGATGGATAGTATACTTATGGACGACGAGTGACGACACAGAGGTAGGTACAGCAGTGGCCTACCGTACTGCTATATACAGTATAATGGACCTGGTGGACACTGTCAGCAGACTGCGTTTATAGTATAAAGAAAAAGACACCACAGGTATACAATGTAGATGGATGGATAGTATACTTATGGACGACGAGTGACGACACAGAGGTAGGTACAGCAGTGGCCTACCGTACTGCTATATACAGTATAATGGACCTGGTGGACACTGTCAGCAGACTGCGTTTATAGTATAAAGAATAAAAGACACCACAGGTATACAATGGAGATGGATGGATAGTATACTTATGGACGACGAGTGACGACACAGAGGTAGGTACAGCAGTGGCCTACCGTACTGCTATATACAGTATAATGGACCTGGTGGACACTGTCAGCAGACTGCGTTTATAGTATAAAGAAAAAAAGACACCACAGGTATACAATGTAGATGGATGGATGGATAGTATACTTATGGATGACGAGTGACGACACAGAGGTAGGTACAGCAGTGGCCTACCGTACTGCTATATACAGTATAATGGACCTGGTGGACACTGTCAGCAGACTGCGTTTATAGTATAAAAAAAAGACACCACAGGTATACACTGTAGATGGATGGATAGTATACTTAAGGACGACGAGTGACGACACAGAGGTAGGTACAGCAGTGGCCTACCGTACTGCTATATACAGTATAATGGACCTGGTGGACACTGTCAGCAGACTGCGTTTATAGTATAAAAAAAGACACCACAGGTATACAATGTAGATGGATGGATAGTATACTTATGGACGACGAGTGACGACACAGAGGTAGGTACAGCAGTGGCCTACCGTAGTGCTATATACAGTATAATGGACCTGGTGGACACTGTCAGCAGACTGCGTTTATAGTAGTAAAAAAAAGACACCACAGGTATACAATGTAGATGGATGGATAGTATACTTATGGACGACGAGTGACGACACAGAGGTAGGTACAGCAGTGGCCAACCGTACTGCTATATACAGTATAATGGACCTGGTGGACACTGTCAGCAGACTGCGTTTATAGTATAAAAAAAAAGATACCACAGGTGTACAATGTAGATGGATGGATAGTATACTTATGGATGACGAGTGACGACACAGAGGTAGGTACAGCAGTGGCCTACCGTACTGCTATATACAGTATAATGTACCTGGTGGACACTGTCAGCAGACTGCGTTTATAGTATTAAAAAAAAGACACCACAGGTATACACTGTAGATGGATGGATAGTATACTTATGGACGACGAGTGACGACACAGAGGTAGGTACAGCAGTGGCCTACCGTACTGCTATATACAGTATAATGGACCTGGTGGACACTGTCAGCAGACTGCGTTTATAGTATAAAAAAAAGACACCACAGGTATACAATGTAGATGGATGGATAGTATAGTTATGGACGATGAGTGACGACACAGAGGTAGGTACAGCAGTGGCCTACCGTACTGCTATATACAGTATAATGGACCTGGTGGACACTGTCAGCAGACTGCGTTTATAGTATAAAAAAAGACACCACAGGTATACAATGTAGATGGATGGATAGTATACTTATGGACGACGAGTGACGACACAGAGGTAGGTACAGCAGTGGCCAACCGTACTGCTATATACAGTATAATGGACCTGGTGGACACTGTCAGCAGACTGCGTTTATAGTATAAAAAAAAAGACACCACAGGTATACAATGTAGATGGATGGATAGTATACTTTATGGACGACGAGTGACGACACAGAGGTAGGTACAGCAGTGGCCTACCGTACTGCTATATACAGTATAATGGACCTGGTGGACACTGTCAGCAGACTGCGTTTATAGTATAAAAAAAAGACACCACAGGTATACAATGTAGATGGATGGATAGTATACTTATGGATGACGAGTGACGACACAGAGGTAGGTACAGCAGTGGCCTACCGTACTGCTATATACAGTTTAATGGACCTGGTGGACACTGTCAGCAGACTGCGTTTATAGTATAAAAAAAAGACACCACAGGTATACAATGTAGATGGATGGATAGTATACTTATGGACGATGAGTGACGACACAGAGGTAGGTACAGCAGTGGCCTACCGTACTGCTATATACAGTATAATGGACCTGGTGGACACTGTCAGCAGACTGCGTTTATAGTATAAAAAAAAAGACACCACAGGTATACAATGTAGATGGATGGATAGTATACTTATGGACGACGAGTGACGACACAGAGGTAGGTACAGCAGTGGCCTACCGTACTGCTATATACAGTATAATGGACCTGGTGGACACTGTCAGCTGACTGCGTTTATAGTATTAAAAAAAGACACCACAGGTATACAATGTAGATGGATGGATAGTATACTTATGGACGACGAGTGACGACACAGAGGTAGGTACAGCAGTGGCCTACCGTACTGCTATATACAGTATAATGGACCTGGTGGACACTGTCAGCAGACTGCGTTTATAGTATAAAAAAAAGACACCACAGGTATACAATGTAGATGGATGGATAGTATACTTATGGACGACGAGTGACGACACAGAGATAGGTACAGCAGTGGCCTACCGTACTGCTATATACAGTATAATGGACCTGGTGGACACTGTCAGCAGACTGCGTTTATAGTATTAAAAAAAAGACACCACAGGTATACAATGTAGATGGATGGATAGTATACTTATGGACGACGAGTGACGACACAGAGGTAGGTACAGCAGTGGCCTACCGTACTGCTATATACAGTATAATGGACCTGGTGGACACTGTCAGCAGACTGCGTTTATAGTATTAAAAAAAAAGACACCACAGGTATACAATGTAGATGGATGGATAGTATACTTATGGACGACGAGTGACGACACAGAGGTAGGTACAGCAGTGGCCTACCGTACTGCTATATACAGTATAATGGACCTGGTGGACACTGTCAGCAGACTGCGTTTATAGTATAAAAAAAAAAGACACCACAGGTATACAATGTAGATGGATGGATAGTATACTTATGGACGACGAGTGACGACACCGAGGTAGGTACAGCAGTGGCCTACCGTACTGCTATATACAGTATAATGGACCTGGTGGACACTGTCAGCAGACTGCGTTTATAGTATAAAGAAAAAGACACCACAGGTATACAATGTAGATGGATGGATAGTATACTTATGGACGACGAGTGACGACACAGAGGTAGGTACAGCAGTGGCCTACCGTACTGCTATATACAGTATAATGGACCTGGTGGACACTGTCAGCAGACTGCGTTTATAGTATAAAGAATAAAAGACACCACAGGTATACAATGGAGATGGATGGATAGTATACTTATGGACGACGAGTGACGACACAGAGGTAGGTACAGCAGTGGCCTACCGTACTGCTATATACAGTATAATGGACCTGGTGGACACTGTCAGCAGACTGCGTTTATAGTATAAAGAAAAAAAGACACCACAGGTATACAATGTAGATGGATGGATGGATAGTATACTTATGGATGACGAGTGACGACACAGAGGTAGGTACAGCAGTGGCCTACCGTACTGCTATATACAGTATAATGGACCTGGTGGACACTGTCAGCAGACTGCGTTTATAGTATAAAAAAAAGACACCACAGGTATACACTGTAGATGGATGGATAGTATACTTAAGGACGACGAGTGACGACACAGAGGTAGGTACAGCAGTGGCCTACCGTACTGCTATATACAGTATAATGGACCTGGTGGACACTGTCAGCAGACTGCGTTTATAGTATAAAAAAAAGACACCACAGGTATACAATGTAGATGGATGGATAGTATACTTATGGACGACGAGTGACGACACAGAGGTAGGTACAGCAGTGGCCTACCGTAGTGCTATATACAGTATAATGGACCTGGTGGACACTGTCAGCAGACTGCGTTTATAGTATTAAAAAAAAGACACCACAGGTATACAATGTAGATGGATGGATAGTATACTTATGGACGACGAGTGACGACACAGAGGTAGGTACAGCAGTGGCCAACCGTACTGCTATATACAGTATAATGGACCTGGTGGACACTGTCAGCAGACTGCGTTTATAGTATAAAAAAAAAGATACCACAGGTGTACAATGTAGATGGATGGATAGTATACTTATGGATGACGAGTGACGACACAGAGGTAGGTACAGCAGTGGCCTACCGTACTGCTATATACAGTATAATGTACCTGGTGGACACTGTCAGCAGACTGCGTTTATAGTATTAAAAAAAAGACACCACAGGTATACACTGTAGATGGATGGATAGTATACTTATGGACGACGAGTGACGACACAGAGGTAGGTACAGCAGTGGCCTACCGTACTGCTATATACAGTATAATGGACCTGGTGGACACTGTCAGCAGACTGCGTTTATAGTATAAAAAAAAGACACCACAGGTATACAATGTAGATGGATGGATAGTATAGTTATGGACGATGAGTGACGACACAGAGGTAGGTACAGCAGTGGCCTACCGTACTGCTATATACAGTATAATGGACCTGGTGGACACTGTCAGCAGACTGCGTTTATAGTATAAAAAAAGACACCACAGGTATACAATGTAGATGGATGGATAGTATACTTATGGACGACGAGTGACGACACAGAGGTAGGTACAGCAGTGGCCAACCGTACTGCTATATACAGTATAATGGACCTGGTGGACACTGTCAGCAGACTGCGTTTATAGTATAAAAAAAAAGACACCACAGGTATACAATGTAGATGGATGGATAGTATACTTTATGGACGACGAGTGACGACACAGAGGTAGGTACAGCAGTGGCCTACCGTACTGCTATATACAGTATAATGGACCTGGTGGACACTGTCAGCAGACTGCGTTTATAGTATAAAAAAAAGACACCACAGGTATACAATGTAGATGGATGGATAGTATACTTATGGATGACGAGTGACGACACAGAGGTAGGTACAGCAGTGGCCTACCGTACTGCTATATACAGTTTAATGGACCTGGTGGACACTGTCAGCAGACTGCGTTTATAGTATAAAAAAAAGACACCACAGGTATACAATGTAGATGGATGGATAGTATACTTATGGACGATGAGTGACGACACAGAGGTAGGTACAGCAGTGGCCTACCGTACTGCTATATACAGTATAATGGACCTGGTGGACACTGTCAGCAGACTGCGTTTATAGTATAAAGAATAAAAGACACCACAGGTATACAATGTAGATGGATGGATAGTATACTTATGGACGACGAGTGACGACACAGAGGTAGGTACAGCAGTGGCCTACCGTACTGCTATATACAGTATAATGGACCTGGTGGACACTGTCAGCAGACTGCGTTTATAGTATAAAGAAAAAAAGACACCACAGGTATACAATGTAGATGGATGGATGGATAGTATACTTATGGATGACGAGTGACGACACAGA
The DNA here is from genome assembly GCF_028390025.1 of Pseudophryne corroboree. Lineage (NCBI taxonomy): Eukaryota > Metazoa > Chordata > Amphibia > Anura > Myobatrachidae > Pseudophryne > Pseudophryne corroboree. The sequence continues at coordinate 18,752 of NW_026969149.1, forward strand.
GGTAGGTACAGCAGTGGCCTACCGTACTGCTATATACAGTATAATGGACCTGGTGGACACTGTCAGCAGACTGCGTTTATAGTATAAAAAAAAGACACCACAGGTATACACTGTAGATGGATGGATAGTATACTTAAGGACGACGAGTGACGACACAGAGGTAGGTACAGCAGTGGCCTACCATACTGCTATATACAGTATAATGGACCTGGTGGACACTGTCAGCAGACTGCGTTTATAGTATAAAAAAAAGACACCACAGGTATACAATGTAGATGGATGGATAGTATACTTATGGACGACGAGTGACGACACAGAGGTAGGTACAGCAGTGGCCTACTGTACTGCTATATACAGTATAATGGACCTGGTGGACACTGTCAGCAGACTGCGTTTATAGTATTAAAAAAAAGACACCACAGGTATACAATGTAGATGGATGGATAGTATACTTATGGACGACGAGTGACGACACAGAGGTAGGTACAGCAGTGGCCAACCGTACTGCTATATACAGTATAATGGACCTGGTGGACACTGTCAGCAGACTGCGTTTATAGTATAAAAAAAAAGATACCACAGGTGTACAATGTAGATGGATGGATAGTATACTTATGGACGACGAGTGACGACACAGAGGTAGGTACAGCAGTGGCCTACCGTACTGCTATATACAGTATAATGGACCTGGTGGACACTGTCAGCAGACTGCGTTTATAGTATAAAGAAAAAAAGACACCACAGGTATACAATGTAGATGGATGGATAGTATACTTATGGACGACGAGTGATGACACAGAGGTAGGTACAGCAGTGGCCTACCGTACTGCTATATACAGTATAATGGACCTGGTGGACACTGTCAGCAGACTGCGTTTATACTATAGTATAAAAAAAGACACCACAGGTATACAATGTAGATGGATGGATAGTATACTTATGGACGATGAGTGACGACACAGAGGTAGGTACAGCAGTGGCCTACCGTACTGCTATATACAGTATAATGGACCTGGTGGACACTGTCAGCAGACTGCGTTTATAGTATAAAAAAAAAGACACCACAGGTATACAATGTAGATGGATGGATAGTATACTTATGGACGACGAGTGACGACACAGAGGTAGGTACAGCAGTGGCCTACCGTACTGCTATATACAGTATAATGGACCTGGTGGACACTGTCAGCAGACTGCGTTTATAGTATAAAGAAAAAAAGACACCACAGGTATACAATGTAGATGGATGGATAGTATACTTATGGACGACGAGTGACGACACAGAGGTAGGTACAGCAGTGGCCTACCGTACTGCTATATACAGTATAATGGACCTGGTGGACACTGTCAGCAGACTGCGTTTATAGTATAAAAAAAAGACACCACAGGTATACAATGTAGATGGATGGATAGTATACTTATGGACGACGAGTGACGACACAGAGGTAGGTACAGCAGTGGCCTACCGTACTGCTATATACAGTATAATGGACCTGGTGGACACTGTCAGCAGACTGCGTTTATAGTATAAAAAAAGACACCACAGGTATACAATGTAGATGGATGGATAGTATACTTATGGATGACGAGTGACGACACAGAGGTAGGTACAGCAGTGGCCTACCGTACTGCTATATAAAGTATAATGGACCTGGTGGACACTGTCAGCAGACTGCGTTTATAGTATAAAAAAAAGACACCACAGGTATACAATGTAGATGGATGGATAGTATACTTATGGACGACGAGTGACGACACAGAGGTAGGTACAGCAGTGGCCTACCGTACTGCTATATACAGTATAATGGACCTGGTGGACACTGTCAGCAGACTGCGTTTATAGTATAAAGAAAAAAAGACACCACAGGTATACAATGTAGATGGATGGATAGTATACTTATGGACGACGAGTGACGACACAGAGGTAGGTACAGCAGTGGCCTACCGTACTGCTATATACAGTATAATGGACCTGGTGGACACTGTCAGCAGACTGCGTTTATAGTATAAAAAAAAAAGACACCACAGGTATACAATGTAGATGGATGGATAGTATACTTATGGACGACGAGTGACGACACAGAGGTAGGTACAGCAGTGGCCTACCGTACTGCTATATACAGTATAATGGACCTGGTGGACACTGTCAGCTGACTGCGTTTATAGTATTAAAAAAAAGACACCACAGGTATACAATGTAGATGGATGGATAGTATACTTATGGACGACGAGTGACGACACAGAGGTAGGTACAGCAGTGGCCTACCGTACTGCTATATACAGTATAATGGACCTGGTGGACACTGTCAGCAGACTGCGTTTATAGTATAAAAAAAGACACCACAGGTATACAATGTAGATGGATGGATAGTATACTTATGGACGACGAGTGACGACACAGACGTAGGTACAGCAGTGGCCTACCGTACTGCTATATACAGTATAATGGACCTGGTGGACACTGTCAGCAGACTGCGTTTATAGTATTAAAAAAAAAAGACACCACAGGTATTCAATGTAGATGGATGGATAGTATACTTATGGATGACGAGTGACGACACAGAGGTAGGTACAGAAGTGGCCTACCATACTGCTATATACAGTATAATGGACCTGGTGGACACTGTCAGCAGACTGCGTTTATAGTATAAAAAAAAAGACACCACAGGTATACAATGTAGATGGATGGATAGTATACTTATGGACGACGAGTGACGACACAGAGGTAGGTACAGCAGTGGCCTACCGTACTGCTATATACAGTATAATGGACCTGGTGGACATTGTCAGCAGACTGCGTTTATAGTATAAAAAAAAAAGACACCACAGGTATACAATGTAGATGGATGGATAGTATACTTATGGACGACGAGTGACGACACAGAGGTAGGTACAGCAGTGGCCTACCGTACTGATATATACAGTATAATGGACCTGGTGGACACTGTCAGCAGACTGCGTTTATACTATAGTATAAAAAAAAGACACCACAGGTATACAATGTAGATGGATGGATAGTATACTTATGGACGACGAGTGACGACACAGAGGTAGGTACAGCAGTGGCCTACCGTACTGCTATATACAGTATAATGGACCTGGTGGACACTGTCAGCAGACTGCGTTTATAGTATAAAAAAAAAGACACCACAGGTATACAATGTAGATGGATGGATAGTATACTTATGGACGACGAGTGGCGACACAGAGGTAGGTACAGCAGTGGCCTACCGTACTGCTATATACAGTATAATGGACCTGGTGGACACTGTCAGCAGACTGCGTTCATAGTATAAAGAAAAAAAGACACCACAGGTATACAATGTAGATGGATGGATAGTATACTTATGGACGACGAGTGACGACACAGAGGTAGGTACAGCAGTGGCCTACCGTACTGCTATATACAGTATAATGGACCTAGTGGACACTGTCAGCAGACTGCGTTTATAGTAAAAAAAAAAAAGACACCACAGGTATACAATGTAGATGGATGGATAGTATACTTATGGACGACGAGTGACGACACAGAGGTAGGTACAGCAGTGGCCTACCGTACTGCTATATACAGTATAATGGACCTGGTGGACACTGTCAGCAGACTGCGTTTATAGTATAAAGAAAAAAAGACACCACAGGTATACAATGTAGATGGATGGATAGTATACTTATGGACGACGAGTGACGACACAGAGGTAGGTACAGCAGTGGCCTATCGAACTGCTATATACAGTATAATGGACCTGGTGGACACTGTCAGCAGACTGCGTTTATAGTATAAAAAAAAGACACCACAGGTATACAATGTAGATGGATGGATAGTATACTTAGGGATGACGAGTTACGACACAGAGGTAGGTACAGCAGTGGCCTACCGTACTGCTATATACAGTATAATGGACCTGGTGGACATTGTCAGCAGACTGCGTTTATAGTATAAAAAAAAGACACCACAGGTATACAATGTAGATGGATGGATAGTATACTTATGGACGACGAGTGACGACACAGAGGTAGGTACAGCAGTGGCCTACCGTACTGCTATATACAGTATAATGGACCTGGTGGACACTGTCAGCAGACTGCGTTTATAGTATAAAAAAAAAGACACCACAGGTATACAATGTAGATGGATGGATAGTATACTTATGGACGACGAGTGACGACACAGAGGTTAGGTACAGCAGTGGCCTACCGTACTGCTATATACAGTATAATGGACCTGGTGGACACTGTCAGCAGACTGCGTTTATAGTATAAAAAAAAGACACCACAGGTATACAATGTAGATGGATGGATAGTATACTTATGGACGACGAGTGACGACACAGAGGTAGGTACAGCAGTGGCCTACCGTACTGCTATATACAGTATAATGGACCTGGTGGACACTGTCAGCAGACTGCGTTTATAGTATTAAAAAAAAGACACCACAGGTATACAATGTAGATGGATGGATAGTATACTTATGGACGACGAGTGATGACACAGAGGTAGGTACAGCAGTGGCCTACCGTACTGCTATATACAGTATAATGGACCTGGTGGACACTGTCAGCAGACTGCGTTTATACTATAGTATAAAAAAAAGACACCACAGGTATACAATGTAGATGGATGGATAGTATACTTATGGACGATGAGTGACGACACAGAGGTAGGTACAGCAGTGGCCTACCGTACTGCTATATACAGTATAATGGACCTGGTGGACACTGTCAGCAGACTGCGTTTATAGTATAAAAAAAAAGACACCACAGGTATACAATGTAGATGGATGGATAGTATACTTATGGACGACGAGTGACGACACAGAGGTAGGTACAGCAGTGGCCTACCGTACTGCTATATACAGTATAATGGACCTGGTGGACACTGTCAGCAGACTGCGTTTAAAGTAAAGAAAAAAAAAGACACCACAGGTATACAATGGAGATGGATGGATAGTATACTTATGGACGACGAGTGACGACACAGAGGTAGGTACAGCAGTGGCCTACCGTACTGCTATATACAGTATAATGGACCTGGTGGACACTGTCAGCAGACTGCGTTTATAGTATAAAGAAAAAAAGACACCACAGGTATACAATGTAGATGGATGGATAGTATACTTATGGACGACGAGTGACGACACAGAGGTAGGTACAGCAGTGGCCTACCGTACTGCTATATACAGTATAATGGACCTGCTGGACACTGTCAGCAGACTGCGTTTATAGTATAAAAAAAAGACACCACAGGTATACAATGTAGATGGATGGATAGTATACTTATGGACGACGAGTGACGACACAGAGGTAGGTACAGCAGTGGCCTACCGTACTGCTATATACAGTATAATGGACCTGGTGGACACTGTCAGCAGACTGCGTTTATAGTATAAAAAAAAAGACACCACAGGTATACAATGTAGATGGATGGATAGTATACTTATGGACGACGAGTGACGACACAGAGGTAGGTACAGCAGTGGCCTACCGTACTGCTATATACAGTATAATGGACTTGGTGGACACCACTGTCAGCAGACTGCGTTTATAGTATAAAAAAAAAAGACACCACAGGTATACAATGTAGATGGATGGATAGTATACTTATGGACGACGAGTGATGACACAGAGGTAGGTACAGCAGTGGCCTACCGTACTGCTATATACAGTATAATGGACCTGGTGGACACTGTCAGCAGACTGCGTTTATACTATAGTATAAAAAAAAGACACCACAGGTATACAATGTAGATGGATGGATAGTATACTTATGGACGATGAGTGACGACACAGAGGTAGGTACAGCAGTGGCCTACCGTACTGCTATATACAGTATAATGGACCTGGTGGCACTGTCAGCAGACTGCGTTTATAGTATAAAAAAAAAGACACCACAGGTATACAATGTAGATGGATGGATAGTATACTTATGGACGACGAGTGACGACACAGAGGTAGGTACTGCAGTGGCCTACCGTACTGCTATATACAGTATAATGGACCTGGTGGACACTGTCAGCAGACTGCGTTTATAGTATAAAGAAAAAAAGACACCACAGGTATACAATGTAGATGGATGGATAGTATACTTATGGACGACGAGTGACGACACAGAGGTAGGTACAGCAGTGGCCTACCGTACTGCTATATACAGTATAATAGACCTGGTGGACACTGTCAGCAGACTGCGTTTATAGTATAAAAAAAAGACACCACAGGTATACAATGTAGATGGATGGATAGTATACTTATGGACGACGAGTGACGACACAGAGGTAGGTACAGCAGTGGCCTACCGTACTGCTATATACAGTATAATGGACCTGGTGGACACTGTCAGCAGACTGCGTTTATAGTATTAAAAAAAAAGACACCACAGGTATACAATGTAGATGGATGGATAGTATACTTATGGATGACGAGTGACGACACAGAGGTAGGTACAGCAGTGGCCTACCATACTGCTATATACGGTATAATAGACCTGGTGGACACTGTCAGCAGACTGCGTTTATAGTATAAAAAAAAGACACCACAGGTATACAATGTAGATGGATGGATAGTATACTTATGGACGACGAGTGACGACACAGAGGTAGGTACAGCAGTGGCCTACCGTACTGCTATATAAAGTATAATGGACCTGGTGGACACTGTCAGCAGACTGCGTTTATAGTATAAAAAAAAAGACACCACAGGTATACAATGTAGATGGATGGATAGTATACTTATGGACGACGAGTGACGACACAGAGGCAGGTACAGCAGTGGCCTACCGTACTGCTATATACAGTATAATGGACCTGGTGGACACTGTCAGAAGACTGCGTTTATAGTATAAAGAAAAAAAGACACCACAGGTATACAATGTAGATGGATGGATAGTATACTTATGGACGACGAGTGACGACACAGAGGTAGGTACAGCAGTGACCTACCGTACTGCTATATACAGTATAATGGACCTGGTGGACACTGTCAGCAGACTGCGTTTATAGTATAAAAAAAAAGACACCACAGGTATACAATGTAGATGGATGGATAGTATACTTATGGACGACGAGTGACGACACAGAGGTAGGTACAGCAGTGGCCTACCGTACTGCTATATACAGTATAATGGACCTGGTGGACACTGTCAGCAGACTGCGTTTATAGTATAAAAAAAAAACACAGGTATACAATGTAGATGGATGGATAGTATACTTATGGACGACGAGTGACGTCACAGAGGTAGGTACAGCAGTGGCCTACCGTACTGCTATATACAGTATAATGGACCTGGTGGATACCGTCAGCAGACTGCGTTTATAGTATAAAGAAAAAAAGACACCACAGGTATACAATGTAGATGGATGGATAGTATACTTATGGACGACGAGTGATGACACAGAGGTAGGTACAGCAGTGGCCTACCGTACTGCTATATACAGTATAATGGACCTGGTGGACACTGTCAGCAGACTGCGTTTATACTATAGTATAAAAAAAGACACCACAGGTATACAATGTAGATGGATGGATAGTATACTTATGGACGATGAGTGACGACACAGAGGTAGGTACAGCAGTGGCCTACCGTACTGCTATATACAGTATAATGGACCTGGTGGACACTGTCAGCAGACTGCGTTTATAGTATAAAAAAAAGACACCACAGGTATACAATGTAGATGGATGGATAGTATACTTATGGACGACGAGTGACGACACAGAGGTAGGTACAGCAGTGGCCTACCGTACTGCTATATACAGTATAATGGACCTGGTGGACACTGTCAGCAGACTGCGTTTATAGTATAAAGAAAAAAAGACACCACAGGTATACAATGTAGATGGATGGATAGTATACTTATGGACGACGAGTGACGACACAGAGGTAGGTACAGCAGTGGCCTACCGTACTGCTATATACAGTATAATGGACCTGGTGGACACTGTCAGCAGACTGCGTTTATAGTATAAAAAAAAGACACCACAGGTATACAATGTAGATGGATGGATAGTATACTTATGGACGACGAGTGACGACACAGAGGTAGGTACAGCAGTGGCCTACCGTACTGCTATATACAGTATAATGGACCTGGTGGACACTGTCAGCAGACTGCGTTTATAGTATAAAAAAAAGACACCACAGGTATACAATGTAGATGGATGGATAGTATACTTATGGACGACGAGTGACGACACAGAGGTAGGTACAGCAGTGGCCTACCGTACTGCTATATACAGTATAATGGACCTGGTGGACACTGTCAGCAGACTGCGTTTATAGTATAAAAAAAAGACACCACAGGTATACAATGTAGATGGATGGATAGTATACTTATGGATGACGAGTGACGACACAGAGGTAGGTACAGCAGTGGCCTACCGTACTGCTATATAAAGTATAATGGACCTGGTGGACACTGTCAGCAGACTGCGTTTATAGTATAAAAAAAAAGACACCACAGGTATACAATGTAGATGGATGGATAGTATACTTATGGACGACGAGTGACGACACAGAGGTAGGTACAGCAGTGGCCTACCGTACTGCTATATACAGTATAATGGACCTGGTGGACACTGTCAGCAGACTGCGTTTATAGTATAAAGAAAAAAAGACACCACAGGTATACAATGTAGATGGATGGATAGTATACTTATGGACGATGAGTGACGACACAGAGGTAGGTACAGCAGTGGCCTACCGTACTGCTATATACAGTATAATGGACCTGGTGGACACTGTCAGCAGACTGCGTTTATAGTATAAAAAAAAAGACACCACAGGTATACAATGTAGATGGATGGATAGTATACTTATGGACGACGAGTGACGACACAGAGGTAGGTACAGCAGTGGCCTACCGTACTGCTATATACAGTATAATGGACCTGGTGGACACTGTCAGCTGACTGCGTTTATAGTATTAAAAAAAAGACACCACGGGTATACAATGTAGATGGATGGATAGTATACTTATGGACGACGAGTGACGACACAGAGGTAGGTACAGCAGTGGCCTACCGTACTGCTATATACAGTATAATGGACCTGGTGGACACTGTCAGCAGACTGCGTTTATAGTATAAAAAAAAGACACCACAGGTATACAATGTAGATGGATGGATAGTATACTTATGGACGACGAGTGACGACACAGACGTAGGTACAGCAGTGGCCTACCGTACTGCTATATACAGTATAATGGACCTGGTGGACACTGTCAGCAGACTGCGTTTATAGTATTAAAAAAAAAAGACACCACAGGTATTCAATGTAGATGGATGGATAGTATACTTATGGATGACGAGTGACGACACAGAGGTAGGTACAGAAGTGGCCTACCATACTGCTATATACAGTATAATGGACCTGGTGGACACTGTCAGCAGACTGCGTTTATAGTATAAAAAAAAAGACACCACAGGTATACAATGTAGATGGATGGATAGTATACTTATGGACGACGAGTGACGACACAGAGGTAGGTACAGCAGTGGCCTACCGTACTGCTATATACAGTATAATGGACCTGGTGGACATTGTCAGCAGACTGCGTTTATAGTATAAAAAAAAAAGACACCACAGGTATACAATGTAGATGGATGGATAGTATACTTATGGACGACGAGTGACGACACAGAGGTAGGTACAGCAGTGGCCTACCGTACTGATATATACAGTATAATGGACCTGGTGGACACTGTCAGCAGACTGCGTTTATACTATAGTATAAAAAAAAGACACCACAGGTATACAATGTAGATGGATGGATAGTATACTTATGGACGACGAGTGACGACACAGAGGTAGGTACAGCAGTGGCCTACCGTACTGCTATATACAGTATAATGGACCTGGTGGACACTGTCAGCAGACTGCGTTTATAGTATAAAAAAAAAGACACCACAGGTATACAATGTAGATGGATGGATAGTATACTTATGGACGATGAGTGGCGACACAGAGGTAGGTACAGCAGTGGCCTACCGTACTGCTATATACAGTATAATGGACCTGGTGGACACTGTCAGCAGACTGCGTTCATAGTATAAAGAAAAAAAGACACCACAGGTATACAATGTAGATGGATGGATAGTATACTTATGGACGACGAGTGACGACACAGAGGTAGGTACAGCAGTGGCCTACCGTACTGCTATATACAGTATAATGGACCTAGTGGACACTGTCAGCAGACTGCGTTTATAGTAAAAAAAAAAAAAGACACCACAGGTATACAATGTAGATGGATGGATAGTATACTTATGGACGACGAGTGACGACACAGAGGTAGGTACAGCAGTGGCCTACCGTACTGCTATATACAGTATAATGGACCTGGTGGACACTGTCAGCAGACTGCGTTTATAGTATAAAGAAAAAAAGACACCACAGGTATACAATGTAGATGGATGGATAGTATACTTATGGACGACGAGTGACGACACAGAGGTAGGTACAGCAGTGGCCTATCGAACTGCTATATACAGTATAATGGACCTGGTGGACACTGTCAGCAGACTGCGTTTATAGTATAAAAAAAAGACACCACAGGTATACAATGTAGATGGATGGATAGTATACTTAGGGATGACGAGTTACGACACAGAGGTAGGTACAGCAGTGGCCTACCGTACTGCTATATACAGTATAATGGACCTGGTGGACATTGTCAGCAGACTGCGTTTATAGTATAAAAAAAAAGACACCACAGGTATACAATGTAGATGGATGGATAGTATACTTATGGACGACGAGTGACGACACAGAGGTAGGTACAGCAGTGGCCTACCGTACTGCTATATACAGTATAATGGACCTGGTGGACACTGTCAGCAGACTGCGTTTATAGTATAAAAAAAAAGACACCACAGGTATACAATGTAGATGGATGGATAGTATACTTATGGACGACGAGTGACGACACAGAGGTTAGGTACAGCAGTGGCCTACCGTACTGCTATATACAGTATAATGGACCTGGTGGACACTGTCAGCAGACTGCGTTTATAGTATAAAAAAAAGACACCACAGGTATACAATGTAGATGGATGGATAGTATACTTATGGACGACGAGTGACGACACAGAGGTAGGTACAGCAGTGGCCTACCGTACTGCTATATACAGTATAATGGACCTGGTGGACACTGTCAGCAGACTGCGTTTATAGTATTAAAAAAAAAGACACCACAGGTATACAATGTAGATGGATGGATAGTATACTTATGGACGACGAGTGATGACACAGAGGTAGGTACAGCAGTGGCCTACCGTACTGCTATATACAGTATAATGGACCTGGTGGACACTGTCAGCAGACTGCGTTTATACTATAGTATAAAAAAAAGACACCACAGGTATACAATGTAGATGGATGGATAGTATACTTATGGACGATGAGTGACGACACAGAGGTAGGTACAGCAGTGGCCTACCGTACTGCTATATACAGTATAATGGACCTGGTGGACACTGTGGGCAGACTGCGTTTATAGTATAAAAAAAAAGACACCACAGGTATACAATGTAGATGGATGGATAGTATACTTATGGACGACGAGTGACGACACAGAGGTAGGTACAGCAGTGGCCTACCGTACTGCTATATACAGTATAATGGACCTGGTGGACACTGTCAGCAGACTGCGTTTATAGTAAAAAAAAAAAAAGACACCACAGGTATACAATGGAGATGGATGGATAGTATACTTATGGACGACGAGTGACGACACAGAGGTAGGTACAGCAGTGGCCTACCGTACTGCTATATACAGTATAATGGACCTGGTGGACACTGTCAGCAGACTGCGTTTATAGTATAAAGAAAAAAAGACACCACAGGTATACAATGTAGATGGATGGATAGTATACTTATGGACGACGAGTGACGACACAGAGGTAGGTACAGCAGTGGCCTACCGTACTGCTATATACAGTATAATGGACCTGGTGGACACTGTCAGCAGACTGCGTTTATAGTATAAAAAAAGACACCACAGGTATACAATGTAGATGGATGGATAGTATACTTATGGACGACGAGTGACGACACAGACGTAGGTACAGCAGTGGCCTACCGTACTGCTATATACAGTATAATGGACCTGGTGGACACTGTCAGCAGACTGCGTTTATAGTATTAAAAAAAAAAGACACCACAGGTATTCAATGTAGATGGATGGATAGTATACTTATGGATGACGAGTGACGACACAGAGGTAGGTACAGAAGTGGCCTACCATACTGCTATATACAGTATAATGGACCTGGTGGACACTGTCAGCAGACTGCGTTTATAGTATAAAAAAAAAGACACCACAGGTATACAATGTAGATGGATGGATAGTATACTTATGGACGACGAGTGACGACACAGAGGTAGGTACAGCAGTGGCCTACCGTACTGCTATATACAGTATAATGGACCTGGTGGACATTGTCAGCAGACTGCGTTTATAGTATAAAAAAAAAAGACACCACAGGTATACAATGTAGATGGATGGATAGTATACTTATGGACGACGAGTGACGACACAGAGGTAGGTACAGCAGTGGCCTACCGTACTGATATATACAGTATAATGGACCTGGTGGACACTGTCAGCAGACTGCGTTTATACTATAGTATAAAAAAAAGACACCACAGGTATACAATGTAGATGGATGGATAGTATACTTATGGACGACGAGTGACGACACAGAGGTAAGTACAGCAGTGGCCTACCGTACTGCTATATACAGTATAATGGACCTGGTGGACACTGTCAGCAGACTGCGTTTATAGTATAAAAAAAAAGACACCACAGGTATACAATGTAGATGGATGGATAGTATACTTATGGACGACGAGTGGCGACACAGAGGTAGGTACAGCAGTGGCCTACCGTACTGCTATATACAGTATAATGGACCTGGTGGACACTGTCAGCAGACTGCGTTCATAGTATAAAGAAAAAAAGACACCACAGGTATACAATGTAGATGGATGGATAGTATACTTATGGACGACGAGTGACGACACAGAGGTAGGTACAGCAGTGGCCTACCGTACTGCTATATACAGTATAATGGACCTAGTGGACACTGTCAGCAGACTGCGTTTATAGTAAAAAAAAAAAAGACACCACAGGTATACAATGTAGATGGATGGATAGTATACTTATGGACGACGAGTGACGACACAGAGGTAGGTACAGCAGTGGCCTACCGTACTGCTATATACAGTATAATGGACCTGGTGGACACTGTCAGCAGACTGCGTTTATAGTATAAAGAAAAAAAGACACCACAGGTATACAATGTAGATGGATGGATAGTATACTTATGGACGACGAGTGACGACACAGAGGTAGGTACAGCAGTGGCCTACCGTACTGCTATATAAAGTATAATGGACCTGGTGGACACTGTCAGCAGACTGCGTTTATAGTATAAAAAAAAAGACACCACAGGTATACAATGTAGATGGATGGATAGTATACTTATGGACGACGAGTGACGACACAGAGGTAGGTACAGCAGTGGCCTACCGTACTGCTATATACAGTATAATGGACCTGGTGGACACTGTCAGCAGACTGCGTTTATAGTATAAAGAAAAAAAGACACCACAGGTATACAATGTAGATGGATGGATAGTATACTTATGGACGATGAGTGACGACACAGAGGTAGGTACAGCAGTGGCCTACCGTACTGCTATATACAGTATAATGGACCTGGTGGACACTGTCAGCAGACTGCGTTTATAGTATAAAAAAAAAGACACCACAGGTATACAATGTAGATGGATGGATAGTATACTTATGGACGACGAGTGACGACACAGAGGTAGGTACAGCAGTGGCCTACCGTACTGCTATATACAGTATAATGGACCTGGTGGACACTGTCAGCTGACTGCGTTTATAGTATTAAAAAAAAGACACCACGGGTATACAATGTAGATGGATGGATAGTATACTTATGGACGACGAGTGACGACACAGAGGTAGGTACAGCAGTGGCCTACCGTACTGCTATATACAGTATAATGGACCTGGTGGACACTGTCAGCAGACTGCGTTTATAGTATAAAAAAAAGACACCACAGGTATACAATGTAGATGGATGGATAGTATACTTATGGACGACGAGTGACGACACAGACGTAGGTACAGCAGTGGCCTACCGTACTGCTATATACAGTATAATGGACCTGGTGGACACTGTCAGCAGACTGCGTTTATAGTATTAAAAAAAAAAGACACCACAGGTATTCAATGTAGATGGATGGATAGTATACTTATGGATGACGAGTGACGACACAGAGGTAGGTACAGAAGTGGCCTACCATACTGCTATATACAGTATAATGGACCTGGTGGACACTGTCAGCAGACTGCGTTTATAGTATAAAAAAAAAGACACCACAGGTATACAATGTAGATGGATGGATAGTATACTTATGGACGACGAGTGACGACACAGAGGTAGGTACAGCAGTGGCCTACCGTACTGCTATATACAGTATAATGGACCTGGTGGACATTGTCAGCAGACTGCGTTTATAGTATAAAAAAAAAAGACACCACAGGTATACAATGTAGATGGATGGATAGTATACTTATGGACGACGAGTGACGACACAGAGGTAGGTACAGCAGTGGCCTACCGTACTGATATATACAGTATAATGGACCTGGTGGACACTGTCAGCAGACTGCGTTTATACTATAGTATAAAAAAAAGACACCACAGGTATACAATGTAGATGGATGGATAGTATACTTATGGACGACGAGTGACGACACAGAGGTAGGTACAGCAGTGGCCTACCGTACTGCTATATACAGTATAATGGACCTGGTGGACACTGTCAGCAGACTGCGTTTATAGTATAAAAAAAAAGACACCACAGGTATACAATGTAGATGGATGGATAGTATACTTATGGACGATGAGTGGCGACACAGAGGTAGGTACAGCAGTGGCCTACCGTACTGCTATATACAGTATAATGGACCTGGTGGACACTGTCAGCAGACTGCGTTCATAGTATAAAGAAAAAAAGACACCACAGGTATACAATGTAGATGGATGGATAGTATACTTATGGACGACGAGTGACGACACAGAGGTAGGTACAGCAGTGGCCTACCGTACTGCTATATACAGTATAATGGACCTAGTGGACACTGTCAGCAGACTGCGTTTATAGTAAAAAAAAAAAAAGACACCACAGGTATACAATGTAGATGGATGGATAGTATACTTATGGACGACGAGTGACGACACAGAGGTAGGTACAGCAGTGGCCTACCGTACTGCTATATACAGTATAATGGACCTGGTGGACACTGTCAGCAGACTGCGTTTATAGTATAAAGAAAAAAAGACACCACAGGTATACAATGTAGATGGATGGATAGTATACTTATGGACGACGAGTGACGACACAGAGGTAGGTACAGCAGTGGCCTATCGAACTGCTATATACAGTATAATGGACCTGGTGGACACTGTCAGCAGACTGCGTTTATAGTATAAAAAAAAGACACCACAGGTATACAATGTAGATGGATGGATAGTATACTTAGGGATGACGAGTTACGACACAGAGGTAGGTACAGCAGTGGCCTACCGTACTGCTATATACAGTATAATGGACCTGGTGGACATTGTCAGCAGACTGCGTTTATAGTATAAAAAAAAAGACACCACAGGTATACAATGTAGATGGATGGATAGTATACTTATGGACGACGAGTGACGACACAGAGGTAGGTACAGCAGTGGCCTACCGTACTGCTATATACAGTATAATGGACCTGGTGGACACTGTCAGCAGACTGCGTTTATAGTATAAAAAAAAAGACACCACAGGTATACAATGTAGATGGATGGATAGTATACTTATGGACGACGAGTGACGACACAGAGGTTAGGTACAGCAGTGGCCTACCGTACTGCTATATACAGTATAATGGACCTGGTGGACACTGTCAGCAGACTGCGTTTATAGTATAAAAAAAAGACACCACAGGTATACAATGTAGATGGATGGATAGTATACTTATGGACGACGAGTGACGACACAGAGGTAGGTACAGCAGTGGCCTACCGTACTGCTATATACAGTATAATGGACCTGGTGGACACTGTCAGCAGACTGCGTTTATAGTATTAAAAAAAAAGACACCACAGGTATACAATGTAGATGGATGGATAGTATACTTATGGACGACGAGTGATGACACAGAGGTAGGTACAGCAGTGGCCTACCGTACTGCTATATACAGTATAATGGACCTGGTGGACACTGTCAGCAGACTGCGTTTATACTATAGTATAAAAAAAAGACACCACAGGTATACAATGTAGATGGATGGATAGTATACTTATGGACGATGAGTGACGACACAGAGGTAGGTACAGCAGTGGCCTACCGTACTGCTATATACAGTATAATGGACCTGGTGGACACTGTGGGCAGACTGCGTTTATAGTATAAAAAAAAAGACACCACAGGTATACAATGTAGATGGATGGATAGTATACTTATGGACGACGAGTGACGACACAGAGGTAGGTACAGCAGTGGCCTACCGTACTGCTATATACAGTATAATGGACCTGGTGGACACTGTCAGCAGACTGCGTTTATAGTAAAAAAAAAAAAAGACACCACAGGTATACAATGGAGATGGATGGATAGTATACTTATGGACGACGAGTGACGACACAGAGGTAGGTACAGCAGTGGCCTACCGTACTGCTATATACAGTATAATGGACCTGGTGGACACTGTCAGCAGACTGCGTTTATAGTATAAAGAAAAAAAGACACCACAGGTATACAATGTAGATGGATGGATAGTATACTTATGGACGACGAGTGACGACACAGAGGTAGGTACAGCAGTGGCCTACCGTACTGCTATATACAGTATAATGGACCTGGTGGACACTGTCAGCAGACTGCGTTTATAGTATAAAAAAAGACACCACAGGTATACAATGTAGATGGATGGATAGTATACTTATGGACGACGAGTGACGACACAGACGTAGGTACAGCAGTGGCCTACCGTACTGCTATATACAGTATAATGGACCTGGTGGACACTGTCAGCAGACTGCGTTTATAGTATTAAAAAAAAAAGACACCACAGGTATTCAATGTAGATGGATGGATAGTATACTTATGGATGACGAGTGACGACACAGAGGTAGGTACAGAAGTGGCCTACCATACTGCTATATACAGTATAATGGACCTGGTGGACACTGTCAGCAGACTGCGTTTATAGTATAAAAAAAAAGACACCACAGGTATACAATGTAGATGGATGGATAGTATACTTATGGACGACGAGTGACGACACAGAGGTAGGTACAGCAGTGGCCTACCGTACTGCTATATACAGTATAATGGACCTGGTGGACATTGTCAGCAGACTGCGTTTATAGTATAAAAAAAAAAGACACCACAGGTATACAATGTAGATGGATGGATAGTATACTTATGGACGACGAGTGACGACACAGAGGTAGGTACAGCAGTGGCCTACCGTACTGATATATACAGTATAATGGACCTGGTGGACACTGTCAGCAGACTGCGTTTATACTATAGTATAAAAAAAAGACACCACAGGTATACAATGTAGATGGATGGATAGTATACTTATGGACGACGAGTGACGACACAGAGGTAAGTACAGCAGTGGCCTACCGTACTGCTATATACAGTATAATGGACCTGGTGGACACTGTCAGCAGACTGCGTTTATAGTATAAAAAAAAAGACACCACAGGTATACAATGTAGATGGATGGATAGTATACTTATGGACGACGAGTGGCGACACAGAGGTAGGTACAGCAGTGGCCTACCGTACTGCTATATACAGTATAATGGACCTGGTGGACACTGTCAGCAGACTGCGTTCATAGTATAAAGAAAAAAAGACACCACAGGTATACAATGTAGATGGATGGATAGTATACTTATGGACGACGAGTGACGACACAGAGGTAGGTACAGCAGTGGCCTACCGTACTGCTATATACAGTATAATGGACCTAGTGGACACTGTCAGCAGACTGCGTTTATAGTAAAAAAAAAAAAGACACCACAGGTATACAATGTAGATGGATGGATAGTATACTTATGGACGACGAGTGACGACACAGAGGTAGGTACAGCAGTGGCCTACCGTACTGCTATATACAGTATAATGGACCTGGTGGACACTGTCAGCAGACTGCGTTTATAGTATAAAGAAAAAAAGACACCACAGGTATACAATGTAGATGGATGGATAGTATACTTATGGACGACGAGTGACGACACAGAGGTAGGTACAGCAGTGGCCTATCGAACTGCTATATACAGTATAATGGACCTGGTGGACACTGTCAGCAGACTGCGTTTATAGTATAAAAAAAAGACACCACAGGTATACAATGTAGATGGATGGATAGTATACTTAGGGATGACGAGTTACGACACAGAGGTAGGTACAGCAGTGGCCTACCGTACTGCTATATACAGTATAATGGACCTGGTGGACATTGTCAGCAGACTGCGTTTATAGTATAAAAAAAAAGACACCACAGGTATACAATGTAGATGGATGGATAGTATACTTATGGACGACGAGTGACGACACAGAGGTAGGTACAGCAGTGGCCTACCGTACTGCTATATACAGTATAATGGACCTGGTGGACACTGTCAGCAGACTGCGTTTATAGTATAAAAAAAAAGACACCACAGGTATACAATGTAGATGGATGGATAGTATACTTATGGACGACGAGTGACGACACAGAGGTTAGGTACAGCAGTGGCCTACCGTACTGCTATATACAGTATAATGGACCTGGTGGACACTGTCAGCAGACTGCGTTTATAGTATAAAAAAAAGACACCACAGGTATACAATGTAGATGGATGGATAGTATACTTATGGACGACGAGTGACGACACAGAGGTAGGTACAGCAGTGGCCTACCGTACTGCTATATACAGTATAATGGACCTGGTGGACACTGTCAGCAGACTGCGTTTATAGTATTAAAAAAAAAGACACCACAGGTATACAATGTAGATGGATGGATAGTATACTTATGGACGACGAGTGATGACACAGAGGTAGGTACAGCAGTGGCCTACCGTACTGCTATATACAGTATAATGGACCTGGTGGACACTGTCAGCAGACTGCGTTTATACTATAGTATAAAAAAAAGACACCACAGGTATACAATGTAGATGGATGGATAGTATACTTATGGACGATGAGTGACGACACAGAGGTAGGTACAGCAGTGGCCTACCGTACTGCTATATACAGTATAATGGACCTGGTGGACACTGTCAGCAGACTGCGTTTATAGTATAAAAAAAAAGACACCACAGGTATACAATGTAGATGGATGGATAGTATACTTATGGACGACGAGTGACGACACAGAGGTAGGTACAGCAGTGGCCTACCGTACTGCTATATACAGTATAATGGACCTGGTGGACACTGTCAGCAGACTGCGTTTAAAGTAAAAAAAAAAAAGACACCACAGGTATACAATGGAGATGGATGGATAGTATACTTATGGACGACGAGTGACGACACAGAGGTAGGTACAGCAGTGGCCTACCGTACTGCTATATACAGTATAATGGACCTGGTGGACACTGTCAGCAGACTGCGTTTATAGTATAAAGAAAAAAAGACACCACAGGTATACAATGTAGATGGATGGATAGTATACTTATGGACGACGAGTGACGACACAGAGGTAGGTACAGCAGTGGCCTACCGTACTGCTATATACAGTATAATGGACCTGGTGGACACTGTCAGCAGACTGCGTTTATAGTATAAAAAAAAAGACACCACAGGTATACAATGTAGATGGATGGATAGTATACTTATGGACGACGAGTGACGACACAGAGGTTAGGTACAGCAGTGGCCTACCGTACTGCTATATACAGTATAATGGACCTGGTGGACACTGTCAGCAGACTGCGTTTATAGTATAAAAAAAAGACACCACAGGTATACAATGTAGATGGATGGATAGTATACTTATGGACGACGAGTGACGACACAGAGGTAGGTACAGCAGTGGCCTACCGTACTGCTATATACAGTATAATGGACTTGGTGGACACTGTCAGCAGACTGCGTTTATAGTATAAAAAAAAAAGACACCACAGGTATACAATGTAGATGGATGGATAGTATACTTATGGACGACGAGTGATGACACAGAGGTAGGTACAGCAGTGGCCTACCGTACTGCTATATACAGTATAATGGACCTGGTGGACACTGTCAGCAGACTGCGTTTATACTATAGTATAAAAAAAAGACACCACAGGTATACAATGTAGATGGATGGATAGTATACTTATGGACGATGAGTGACGACACAGAGGTAGGTACAGCAGTGGCCTACCGTACTGCTATATACAGTATAATGGACCTGGTGGCACTGTCAGCAGACTGCGTTTATAGTATAAAAAAAAAGACACCACAGGTATACAATGTAGATGGATGGATAGTATACTTATGGACGACGAGTGACGACACAGAGGTAGGTACTGCAGTGGCCTACCGTACTGCTATATACAGTATAATGGACCTGGTGGACACTGTCAGCAGACTGCGTTTATAGTATAAAGAAAAAAAGACACCACAGGTATACAATGTAGATGGATGGATAGTATACTTATGGACGACGAGTGACGACACAGAGGTAGGTACAGCAGTGGCCTACCGTACTGCTATATACAGTATAATAGACCTGGTGGACACTGTCAGCAGACTGCGTTTATAGTATAAAAAAAAGACACCACAGGTATACAATGTAGATGGATGGATAGTATACTTATGGACGACGAGTGACGACACAGAGGTAGGTACAGCAGTGGCCTACCGTACTGCTATATACAGTATAATGGACCTGGTGGACACTGTCAGCAGACTGCGTTTATAGTATTAAAAAAAAAGACACCACAGGTATACAATGTAGATGGATGGATAGTATACTTATGGATGACGAGTGACGACACAGAGGTAGGTACAGCAGTGGCCTACCATACTGCTATATACGGTATAATAGACCTGGTGGACACTGTCAGCAGACTGCGTTTATAGTATAAAAAAAAGACACCACAGGTATACAATGTAGATGGATGGATAGTATACTTATGGACGACGAGTGACGACACAGAGGTAGGTACAGCAGTGGCCTACCGTACTGCTATATAAAGTATAATGGACCTGGTGGACACTGTCAGCAGACTGCGTTTATAGTATAAAAAAAAAGACACCACAGGTATACAATGTAGATGGATGGATAGTATACTTATGGACGACGAGTGACGACACAGAGGCAGGTACAGCAGTGGCCTACCGTACTGCTATATACAGTATAATGGACCTGGTGGACACTGTCAGAAGACTGCGTTTATAGTATAAAGAAAAAAAGACACCACAGGTATACAATGTAGATGGATGGATAGTATACTTATGGACGACGAGTGACGACACAGAGGTAGGTACAGCAGTGACCTACCGTACTGCTATATACAGTATAATGGACCTGGTGGACACTGTCAGCAGACTGCGTTTATAGTATAAAAAAAAAGACACCACAGGTATACAATGTAGATGGATGGATAGTATACTTATGGACGACGAGTGACGACACAGAGGTAGGTACAGCAGTGGCCTACCGTACTGCTATATACAGTATAATGGACCTGGTGGACACTGTCAGCAGACTGCGTTTATAGTATAAAAAAAAAACACAGGTATACAATGTAGATGGATGGATAGTATACTTATGGACGACGAGTGACGTCACAGAGGTAGGTACAGCAGTGGCCTACCGTACTGCTATATACAGTATAATGGACCTGGTGGATACCGTCAGCAGACTGCGTTTATAGTATAAAGAAAAAAAGACACCACAGGTATACAATGTAGATGGATGGATAGTATACTTATGGACGACGAGTGATGACACAGAGGTAGGTACAGCAGTGGCCTACCGTACTGCTATATACAGTATAATGGACCTGGTGGACACTGTCAGCAGACTGCGTTTATACTATAGTATAAAAAAAGACACCACAGGTATACAATGTAGATGGATGGATAGTATACTTATGGACGATGAGTGACGACACAGAGGTAGGTACAGCAGTGGCCTACCGTACTGCTATATACAGTATAATGGACCTGGTGGACACTGTCAGCAGACTGCGTTTATAGTATAAAAAAAAGACACCACAGGTATACAATGTAGATGGATGGATAGTATACTTATGGACGACGAGTGACGACACAGAGGTAGGTACAGCAGTGGCCTACCGTACTGCTATATACAGTATAATGGACCTGGTGGACACTGTCAGCAGACTGCGTTTATAGTATAAAGAAAAAAAGACACCACAGGTATACAATGTAGATGGATGGATAGTATACTTATGGACGACGAGTGACGACACAGAGGTAGGTACAGCAGTGGCCTACCGTACTGCTATATACAGTATAATGGACCTGGTGGACACTGTCAGCAGACTGCGTTTATAGTATAAAAAAAAGACACCACAGGTATACAATGTAGATGGATGGATAGTATACTTATGGACGACGAGTGACGACACAGAGGTAGGTACAGCAGTGGCCTACCGTACTGCTATATACAGTATAATGGACCTGGTGGACACTGTCAGCAGACTGCGTTTATAGTATAAAAAAAAGACACCACAGGTATACAATGTAGATGGATGGATAGTATACTTATGGACGACGAGTGACGACACAGAGGTAGGTACAGCAGTGGCCTACCGTACTGCTATATACAGTATAATGGACCTGGTGGACACTGTCAGCAGACTGCGTTTATAGTATAAAAAAAAGACACCACAGGTATACAATGTAGATGGATGGATAGTATACTTATGGATGACGAGTGACGACACAGAGGTAGGTACAGCAGTGGCCTACCGTACTGCTATATAAAGTATAATGGACCTGGTGGACACTGTCAGCAGACTGCGTTTATAGTATAAAAAAAAAGACACCACAGGTATACAATGTAGATGGATGGATAGTATACTTATGGACGACGAGTGACGACACAGAGGTAGGTACAGCAGTGGCCTACCGTACTGCTATATACAGTATAATGGACCTGGTGGACACTGTCAGCAGACTGCGTTTATAGTATAAAGAAAAAAAGACACCACAGGTATACAATGTAGATGGATGGATAGTATACTTATGGACGATGAGTGACGACACAGAGGTAGGTACAGCAGTGGCCTACCGTACTGCTATATACAGTATAATGGACCTGGTGGACACTGTCAGCAGACTGCGTTTATAGTATAAAAAAAAGACACCACAGGTATACAATGTAGATGGATGGATAGTATACTTATGGACGACGAGTGACGACACAGAGGTAGGTACAGCAGTGGCCTACCGTACTGCTATATACAGTATAATGGACCTGGTGGACACTGTCAGCTGACTGCGTTTATAGTATTAAAAAAAAGACACACGGGTATACAATGTAGATGGATGGATAGTATACTTATGGACGACGAGTGACGACACAGAGGTAGGTACAGCAGTGGCCTACCGTACTGCTATATACAGTATAATGGACCTGGTGGACACTGTCAGCAGACTGCGTTTATAGTATAAAAAAAAGACACCACAGGTATACAATGTAGATGGATGGATAGTATACTTATGGACGACGAGTGACGACACAGACGTAGGTACAGCAGTGGCCTACCGTACTGCTATATACAGTATAATGGACCTGGTGGACACTGTCAGCAGACTGCGTTTATAGTATTAAAAAAAAAAGACACCACAGGTATTCAATGTAATGGATGGATAGTATACTTATGGATGACGAGTGACGACACAGAGGTAGGTACAGAAGTGGCCTACCATACTGCTATATACAGTATAATGGACCTGGTGGACACTGTCAGCAGACTGCGTTTATAGTATAAAAAAAAGACACCACAGGTATACAATGTAGATGGATGGATAGTATACTTATGGACGACGAGTGACGACACAGAGGTAGGTACAGCAGTGGCCTACCGTACTGCTATATACAGTATAATGGACCTGGTGGACATTGTCAGCAGACTGCGTTTATAGTATAAAAAAAAAAGACACCACAGGTATACAATGTAGATGGATGGATAGTATACTTATGGACGACGAGTGACGACACAGAGGTAGGTACAGCAGTGGCCTACCGTACTGATATATACAGTATAATGGACCTGGTGGACACTGTCAGCAGACTGCGTTTATACTATAGTATAAAAAAAAGACACCACAGGTATACAATGTAGATGGATGGATAGTATACTTATGGACGACGAGTGACGACACAGAGGTAGGTACAGCAGTGGCCTACCGTACTGCTATATACAGTATAATGGACCTGGTGGACACTGTCAGCAGACTGCGTTTATAGTATAAAAAAAAAGACACCACAGGTATACAATGTAGATGGATGGATAGTATACTTATGGACGATGAGTGGCGACACAGAGGTAGGTACAGCAGTGGCCTACCGTACTGGCTATATACAGTATAATGGACCTGGTGGACACTGTCAGCAGACTGCGTTCATAGTATAAAGAAAAAAAGACACCACAGGTATACAATGTAGATGGATGGATAGTATACTTATGGACGACGAGTTGACGACACAGAGGTAGGTACAGCAGTGGCCTACCGTACTGCTATATACAGTATAATGGACCTAGTGGACACTGTCAGCAGACTGCGTTTATAGTAAAAAAAAAAAAGACACCACAGGTATACAATGTAGATGGATGGATAGTATACTTATGGACGACGAGGTGACGACACAGAGGTAGGTACAGCAGTGGCCTACCGTACTGCTATATACAGTATAATGGACCTGGTGGACACTGTCAGCAGACTGCGTTTATAGTATAAAGAAAAAAAGACACCACAGGTATACAATGTAGATGGATGGATAGTATACTTATGGACGACGAGTGACGACACAGAGGTAGGTACAGCAGTGGCCTATCGAACTGCTATATACAGTATAATGGACCTGGTGGACACTGTCAGCAGACTGCGTTTATAGTATAAAAAAAAGACACCACAGGTATACAATGTAGATGGATGGATAGTATACTTAGGGATGACGAGTTACGACACAGAGGTAGGTACAGCAGTGGCCTACCGTACTGCTATATACAGTATAATGGACCTGGTGGACATTGTCAGCAGACTGCGTTTATAGTATAAAAAAAAAGACACCACAGGTATACAATGTAGATGGATGGATAGTATACTTATGGACGACGAGTGACGACACAGAGGTAGGTACAGCAGTGGCCTACCGTACTGCTATATACAGTATAATGGACCTGGTGGACACTGTCAGCAGACTGCGTTTATAGTATAAAAAAAAAGACACCACAGGTATACAATGTAGATGGATGGATAGTATACTTATGGACGACGAGTGACGACACAGAGGTTAGGTACAGCAGTGGCCTACCGTACTGCTATATACAGTATAATGGACCTGGTGGACACTGTCAGCAGACTGCGTTTATAGTATAAAAAAAAGACACCACAGGTATACAATGTAGATGGATGGATAGTATACTTATGGACGACGAGTGACGACACAGAGGTAGGTACAGCAGTGGCCTACCGTACTGCTATATACAGTATAATGGACCTGGTGGACACTGTCAGCAGACTGCGTTTATAGTATTAAAAAAAAAGACACCACAGGTATACAATGTAGATGGATGGATAGTATACTTATGGACGACGAGTGATGACACAGAGGTAGGTACAGCAGTGGCCTACCGTACTGCTATATACAGTATAATGGACCTGGTGGACACTGTCAGCAGACTGCGTTTATACTATAGTATAAAAAAAAGACACCACAGGTATACAATGTAGATGGATGGATAGTATACTTATGGACGATGAGTGACGACACAGAGGTAGGTACAGCAGTGGCCTACCGTACTGCTATATACAGTATAATGGACCTGGTGGACACTGTGGGCAGACTGCGTTTATAGTATAAAAAAAAAGACACCACAGGTATACAATGTAGATGGATGGATAGTATACTTATGGACGACGAGTGACGACACAGAGGTAGGTACAGCAGTGGCCTACCGTACTGCTATATACAGTATAATGGACCTGGTGGACACTGTCAGCAGACTGCGTTTATAGTAAAAAAAAAAAAAGACACCACAGGTATACAATGGAGATGGATGGATAGTATACTTATGGACGACGAGTGACGACACAGAGGTAGGTACAGCAGTGGCCTACCGTACTGCTATATACAGTATAATGGACCTGGTGGACACTGTCAGCAGACTGCGTTTATAGTATAAAGAAAAAAAGACACCACAGGTATACAATGTAGATGGATGGATAGTATACTTATGGACGACGAGTGACGACACAGAGGTAGGTACAGCAGTGGCCTACCGTACTGCTATATACAGTATAATGGACCTGGTGGACACTGTCAGCAGACTGCGTTTATAGTATAAAAAAAAAGACACCACAGGTATACAATGTAGATGGATGGATAGTATACTTATGGACGACGAGTGACGACACAGAGGTTAGGTACAGCAGTGGCCTACCGTACTGCTATATACAGTATAATGGACCTGGTGGACACTGTCAGCAGACTGCGTTTATAGTATAAAAAAAAGACACCACAGGTATACAATGTAGATGGATGGATAGTATACTTATGGACGACGAGTGACGACACAGAGGTAGGTACAGCAGTGGCCTACCGTACTGCTATATACAGTATAATGGACTTGGTGGACACTGTCAGCAGACTGCGTTTATAGTATAAAAAAAAAAGACACCACAGGTATACAATGTAGATGGATGGATAGTATACTTATGGACGACGAGTGATGACACAGAGGTAGGTACAGCAGTGGCCTACCGTACTGCTATATACAGTATAATGGACCTGGTGGACACTGTCAGCAGACTGCGTTTATACTATAGTATAAAAAAAAGACACCACAGGTATACAATGTAGATGGATGGATAGTATACTTATGGACGATGAGTGACGACACAGAGGTAGGTACAGCAGTGGCCTACCGTACTGCTATATACAGTATAATGGACCTGGTGGCACTGTCAGCAGACTGCGTTTATAGTATAAAAAAAAAGACACCACAGGTATACAATGTAGATGGATGGATAGTATACTTATGGACGACGAGTGACGACACAGAGGTAGGTACTGCAGTGGCCTACCGTACTGCTATATACAGTATAATGGACCTGGTGGACACTGTCAGCAGACTGCGTTTATAGTATAAAGAAAAAAAGACACCACAGGTATACAATGTAGATGGATGGATAGTATACTTATGGACGACGAGTGACGACACAGAGGTAGGTACAGCAGTGGCCTACCGTACTGCTATATACAGTATAATAGACCTGGTGGACACTGTCAGCAGACTGCGTTTATAGTATAAAAAAAAGACACCACAGGTATACAATGTAGATGGATGGATAGTATACTTATGGACGACGAGTGATGACACAGAGGTAGGTACAGCAGTGGCCTACCGTACTGCTATATACAGTATAATGGACCTGGTGGACACTGTCAGCAGACTGCGTTTATAGTATTAAAAAAAAAGACACCACAGGTATACAATGTAGATGGATGGATAGTATACTTATGGATGACGAGTGACGACACAGAGGTAGGTACAGCAGTGGCCTACCATACTGCTATATACGGTATAATAGACCTGGTGGACACTGTCAGCACACTGCGTTTATAGTATAAAAAAAAAGACACCACAGGTATACAATGTAGATGGATGGATAGTATACTTATGGACGACGAGTGACGACACAGAGGTAGGTACAGCAGTGGCCTACCGTACTGCTATATAAAGTATAATGGACCTGGTGGACACTGTCAGCAGACTGCGTTTATAGTATAAAAAAAAAAGACACCACAGGTATACAATGTAGATGGATGGATAGTATACTTATGGACGACGAGTGACGACACAGAGGTAGGTACAGCAGTGGCCTACCGTACTGCTATATACAGTATAATGGACCTGGTGGACACTGTCAGCAGACTGCGTTTATAGTATAAAGAAAAAAAGACACCACAGGTATACAATGTAGATGGATGGATAGTATACTTATGGACGACGAGTGACGACACAGAGGTAGGTACAGCAGTGACCTACCGTACTGCTATATACAGTATAATGGACCTGGTGGACACTGTCAGCAGACTGCGTTTATAGTATAAAAAAAAAGACACCACAGGTATACAATGTAGATGGATGGATAGTATACTTATGGACGACGAGTGACGACACAGAGGTAGGTACAGCAGTGGCCTACCGTACTGCTATATACAGTATAATGGACCTGGTGGACACTGTCAGCAGACTGCGTTTATAGTATAAAAAAAAAACACAGGTATACAATGTAGATGGATGGATAGTATACTTATGGACGACGAGTGACGACACAGAGGTAGGTACAGCAGTGGCCTACCGTACTGCTATATACAGTATAATGGACCTGGTGGATACCGTCAGCAGACTGCGTTTATAGTATAAAAAAAAGACAACACAGGTATACAATGTAGATGGATGGATAGTATACTTATGGACGACGAGTGACGACACAGAGGTAGGTACAGCAGTGGCCTACCGTACTGCTATATACAGTATAATGGACCTGGTGGACACTGTCAGCAGACTGCGTTTATAGTATAAAAAAAAGACACCGCAGGTATACAATGTAGATGGATGGATAGTATACTTATGGATGACGAGTGATGACACAGAGGTAGGTACAGCAGTGGCCTACCGTACTGCTATATACAGTATAATGGACCTGGTGGACACTGTCAGCAGACTGCGTTTATAGTATAAAGAAAAAAAGACACCACAGGTATACAATGTAGATGGATGGATAGTATACTTATGGACGACGAGTGACGACACAGAGGTAGGTACAGCAGTGGCCTACCGTACTGCTATATACAGTATAATGGACCTGGTGGACACTGTCAGCAGACTGCGTTTATAGTATAAAAAAAAAAGACACCACAGGTATACAATGTAGATGGATGGATAGTATACTTATGGACGACGAGTGACGACACAGAGGTAGGTACAGCAGTTGCCTACCGTACTGCTATATACAGTATAATGGACCTGGTGGACACTGTCAGCAGACTGCGTTTATAGTATAAAAAAAAAGACACCACAGGTATACAATGTAGATGGATGGATAGTATACTTATGGACAACGAGTGACGACACAGAGGTAGGTACAGCAGTGGCCTACCGTACTGCTATATACAGTATAATGGACCTGGTGGACACTGTCAGCAGACTGCGTTTATAGTATAAAAAAAATGACACCACAGGTATACAATGTAGATGGATGGATAGTATACTTATGGACGATGAGTGACGACACAGAGGTAGGTACAGCAGTGGCCTACCGCACTGCTATATACAGTATAATGGGCCTTGTGGACACTGTCAGCAGACTGCGTTTATAGTATTAAAAAAAAACACCACAGGTATACAATGTAGATGGATGGATAGTATACTTATGGACGACGAGTGACGACACAGAGGTAGGTACAGCAGTGGCCTACCGTACTGCTATATACAGTATAATGGACCTGGTGGACACTGTCAGCAGACTACATTTATAGTATAAAAAAAAGACACCACAGGTATACAATGTAGATGGATGGATAGTATACTTATGGACGACGAGTGACGACACAGAGGTAGGTACAGCAGTGGCCTACCGTACTGCTATATACAGTATAATGGACCTGGTGGACACTGTCAGCAGACTGCGTTTATAGTATAAAAAAAAGACACCACAGGTATACAATGTAGATGGATGGATAGTATACTTATGGACGACGTGTAACGACACAGAGGTAGGTACAGCAGTGGCCTACCGTACTGCTATATACAGTATAATGGACCTGGTGGACACTGTCAGCAGACTGCATTTATAGTATAAAGAAAAAAAGACACCGCAGGTATACAATGTAGATGGATGGATAGTATACTTATGGACGACGAGTGATGACACAGAGGTAGGTACAGCAGTGGCCTACCGTACTGCTATATACAGTATAATGGACCTGGTGGACACTGTCAGCAGACTGCGTTTATAGTATAAAGAAAAAAAGACACCACAGGTATACAATGTAGATGGATGGATAGTATACTTATGGACGACGAGTGACGACACAGAGGTAGGTACAGCAGTGGCCTACCGTACTGCTATATACAGTATAATGGACCTGGTGGACACTGTCAGCAGACTGCGTTTATAGTATAAAAAAAAAGACACCACAGGTATACAATGTAGATGGATGGATAGTATACTTATGGACGACGAGTGACGACACAGAGGTAGGTACAGCAGTGGCCTACCGTACTGCTATATACAGTATAATGGACCTGGTGGACACTGTCAGCAGACTGCGTTTATAGTATAAAAAAAAGACACCACAGGTATACAATGTAGATGGATGGATAGTATACTTTATGGACGACGAGTGATGACACAGAGGTAGGTACAGCAGTGGCCTACCGTACTGCTATATACAGTATAATGGACCTGGTGGACACTGTCAGCAGACTGCGTTTATAGTATAAAAAAAAAACCACAGGTATACAATGTAGATGGATGGATAGTATACTTATGGACGACGAGTGACGACACAGAGGTAGGTACAGCAGTGGCCTACCGTACTGCTATATACAGTATAATGGACCTGGTGGACATTGTCAGCAGACTGCGTTTATAGTATAAAAAAAAGACAACACAGGTATACAATGTAGATGGATGGATAGTATACTTATGGACGACGAGTGACGACACAGAGGTAGGTACAGCAGTG
Source organism: Pseudophryne corroboree (assembly GCF_028390025.1). Classification (NCBI taxonomy): domain Eukaryota; kingdom Metazoa; phylum Chordata; class Amphibia; order Anura; family Myobatrachidae; genus Pseudophryne; species Pseudophryne corroboree. The sequence continues at coordinate 49,776 of NW_026969149.1, forward strand.
GCCTACCGTACTGCTATATACAGTATAATGGACCTGGTGGACACTGTCAGCAGACTGCGTTTATAGTATAAAAAAAAGACACCACAGGTATACAATGTAGATGGATGGATAGTATACTTTTGGACGACGAGTAACGACACAGAGGTAGGTACAGCAGTGGCCTACCGTACTGCTATATACAGTATAATGGACCTGGTGGACACTGTCAGCAGACTGCATTTATAGTATAAAGAAAAAAAGACACCGCAGGTATACAATGTAGATGGATGGATAGTATACTTATGGACGATGAGTGATGACACAGAGGTAGGTACAGCAGTGGCCTACCGTACTGCTATATACAGTATAATGGACCTGGTGGACACTGTCAGCAGACTGCATTTATAGTATAAAGAAAAAAAGACACCACAGGTATACAATGTAGATGGATGGATAGTATACTTATGGACGACGAGTGACGACACAGAGGTAGGTACAGCAGTGGCCTACCGTACTACTATATACAGTATAATGGACCTGGTGGACACTGTCAGCAGACTGCGTTTATAGTATAAAAAAAAAAGACACCACAGGTATACAATGTAGATGGATGGATAGTATACTTATGGACGACGAGTGACGACACAGAGGTAGGTACAGCAGTTGCCTACCGTACTGCTATATACAGTATAATGGACCTGGTGGACACTGTCAGCAGACTGCGTTTATAGTATAAAAAAAGACACCACAGGTATACAATGTAGATGGATGGATAGTATACTTATGGACAACGAGTGACGACACAGAGGTAGGTACAGCAGTGGCCTACCGTACTGCTATATACAGTATAATGGACCTGGTGGACACTGTCAGCAGACTGCGTTTATAGTATAAAAAAAATGACACCACAGGTATACAATGTAGATGGATGGATAGTATACTTATGGACGATGAGTGACGACACAGAGGTAGGTACAGCAGTGGCCTACCGCACTGCTATATACAGTATAATGGGCCTTGTGGACACTGTCAGCAGACTGCGTATATAGTATTAAAAAAAAAACACCACAGGTATACAATGTAGATGGATGGATAGTATACTTATGGACGACGAGTGACGACACAGAGGTAGGTACAGCAGTGGCCTACCGTACTGCTATATACAGTATAATGGACCTGGTGGACACTGTCAGCAGACTGCATTTATAGTATAAAAAAAAGACACCACAGGTATACAATGTAGATGGATGGATAGTATACTTATGGACGACGAGTGACGACACAGAGGTAGGTACAGCAGTGGCCTACCGTACTGCTATATACAGTATAATGGACCTGGTGGACACTGTCAGCAGACTGCGTTTATAGTATAAAAAAAAGACACCACAGGTATACAATGTAGATGGATGGATAGTATACTTATGGACGACGAGTAACGACACAGAGGTAGGTACAGCAGTGGCCTACCGTACTGCTATATACAGTATAATGGACCTGGTGGACACTGTCAGCAGACTGCATTTATAGTATAAAGAAAAAAAGACACCGCAGGTATACAATGTAGATGGATGGATAGTATACTTATGGACGACGAGTGATGACACAGAGGTAGGTACAGCAGTGGCCTACCGTACTGCTATATACAGTATAATGGACCTGGTGGACACTGTCAGCAGACTGCGTTTATAGTATAAAGAAAAAAAGACACCACAGGTATACAATGTAGATGGATGGATAGTATACTTATGGACGACGAGTGACGACACAGAGGTAGGTACAGCAGGGGCCTACCGTACTGCTATATACAGTATAATGGACCTGGTGGACACTGTCAGCAGACTGCGTTTATAGTATAAAAAAAAAAGACACCACAGGTATACAATGTAGATGGATGGATAGTATACTTATGGACGACGAGTGACGACACAGAGGTAGGTACAGCAGTGGCCTACCGTACTGCTATATACAGTATAATGGACCTGGTGGACACTGTCAGCAGACTGCGTTTATAGTATAAAAAAAAAGACACCACAGGTATACAATGTAGATGGATGGATAGTATACTTTATGGACGACGAGTGATGACACAGAGGTAGGTACAGCAGTGGCCTACCGTACTGCTATATACAGTATAATGGACCTGGTGGACACTGTCAGCAGACTGCGTTTATAGTATAAAAAAAAACCACAGGTATACAATGTAGATGGATGGATAGTATACTTATGGACGACGAGTGACGACACAGAGGTAGGTACAGAAGTGGCCTACCGTACTGCTATATACAGTATAATGGACCTGGTGGACATTGTCAGCAGACTGCGTTTATAGTATAAAAAAAAGACAACACAGGTATACAATGTAGATGGATGGATAGTATACTTATGGACGACGAGTGACGACACAGAGGTAGGTACAGCAGTGGCCTACCGTACTGCTATATACAGTATAATGGACCTGGTGGACACTGTCAGCAGACTGCGTTTATAGTATAAAAAAAAGACACCACAGGTATACAATGTAGATGGATGTATAGTATACTTATGGACGACGAGTAACGACACAGAGGTAGGTACAGCAGTGGCCTACCGTACTGCTATATACAGTATAATGGACCTGGTGGACACTGTCAGCAGACTGCATTTATAGTATAAAGAAAAAAAGACACCGCAGGTATACAATGTAGATGGATGGATAGTATACTTATGGACGACGAGTGATGACACAGAGGTAGGTACAGCAGTGGCCTACCGTACTGCTATATACAGTATAATGGACCTGGTGGACACTGTCAGCAGACTGCGTTTATAGTATAAAGAAAAAAAGACACCACAGGTATACAATGTAGATGGATGGATAGTATACTTATGGACGACGAGTGACGACACAGAGGTAGGTACAGCAGTGGCCTACCGTACTGCTATATACAGTATAATGGACCTGGTGGACACTGTCAGCAGTCTGCGTTTATAGTATAAAAAAAAAAGACACCACAGGTATACAATGTAGATGGATGGATAGTGTACTTTATGGACGACGAGTGACGACACAGAGGTAGGTACAGCAGTGGCCTACCGTACTGCTATATACAGTATAATGGACCTGGTGGACACTGTCAGCAGACTGCGTTTATAGTATAAAAAAAACCCACAGGTATACAATGTAGATGGATGGATAGTATACTTATGGACGACGAGTGACGACACAGAGGTAGGTACAGCAGTGGCCTACCGTACTGCTATATACAG